>NC_056735.1:169804280-170104280 GCF_019279795.1 Protopterus annectens | reverse complement strand
AAGAGCTTGTCTCAAGGCCCAGCCTGGACAATCAGATCCTGCACAGCCAACTCAGAACCTTAAATCTGGCTGCATGGCGAATAATATAACCGCTCAGAACACACCACTCTCTCAAGCAGTTATGGGTGTTATTTTGGAAGCCAGGAGACCCAGCACCAGAAAATCTTATGCAGAAAAATGGAAGAGATTCTGTGCTTGGAATCGGGCACAAGGAATTGACCTGCTTGTTCCAAATATTCCTCAGATTTTACAATACCTAACTGAGATGCTTTACAAAGGCTTATCCTTCTCATCAATTAAGATCCATGCCTCTGCCATTTCACCTCATTACAATACGGAAACACCTATTTTTTCACATCCACTGCTAAGACAATACCTCAGAGGGGCCAAAAACACAAGACCCCCCCAAGGAGAGCACCAATACCTACATGGGACCTCAATTTTGTCTTGGAAAAGCTCACACTGCCTCCTTTTGAGCCAGCCAATTCAGCAGAGATAAAATTCTTATCATGGAAAACAGTTCTGCTCCTAGCAATAACTTCAGCAAGAAGAGTCTCAGAGTTACAGGCATTAATGGCAGTGGAACCTTTTATCATTTTCCATCCGGACAGGGTTTCTCTAAGGACAAACCCAACATTTATGCCAAAGGTAGTATCCATTGTGGCTCTTAATCAAACCATTCATTTGCCTACTTTTTATCCAAATCCCCAGAATAAAGGGGAGAGACTTCTGCATTCTTTGGACATACACAGACAGTTACGCTTTTACTTGGACAAAACTAAAGCTTTCAGAAAGACTGAGCAACTTTTAGTGGCATATGCTGCAGGATCACAAGGAAAGGCTATCTCAAAGCAGACTATTTCAAAATGGATAGGACATTGCATTAGTTTCTGTTATGCACAACATGGCAAATCAGTGCCTAAGGGCATTAGGCCGCATTCGTTTCTGTTATGCACAACATGGCAAATCAGTGCCTAAGGGCATTAGGCCGCATTCGATCAGGGCAGCAGCCACATCAGCAGCCTTTCTCAGAGGAGTACCAACCAAGGAAATTTTGGAGGCTGCAACTTGAAGTTCAGTGCACACTTTTACCAAGCACTACCACTTACCTCTTTACTCTTATTCCAGAGCAGGCTTTGCCACTGCAGTTCTGCAGGGCCTCATAGCCACTCCTAATTCTATTTAGACCCAGCCGCCCAACCTCAGCTTTGGGATTCAACCCAAGTGTAAGACTGCAACAGTGAAACACAATGATCATAGTACAGATGTTCATCGTATTTCACTGTTGCAGTCATGACTGTAGGGTTCTCCCCTGCCGGCAGGCAGTCCTCGGTCAGCCAGAATCCCAAAGTCTGGGTCCAGCGTCGGTTGTTCAACCATGCTCCCTGACGTCAGAGCGCCAGGAGTACAAAGCTGACAGCCGACGCCATCTTCTCCAGTCTTTCTTGCCGTGCGGTGATAGCAGTTCGCAAGTGCCGGTCGGCTGACTCCTGGCGATTTTTTTCTGATAAACTTCAGTCCGAAGACTTTCTTCTCCACTCAAAGCTAAGTACCCCGTTGGGGAAACTTTTTTCTTGCTCCAGTCCGATGTCAGAAAAAGTTAATAATTGTATTTCATGTGGGAAGCAAATACCTCATAAGGATTTTCATTCTTACTATATTCCTTGCTTAGGCCCTGACCACAACGTAGCTAGTTGTCGGTTTTGTGCTAGATTCAATCAACGTACAATTAAACAAAGGTTCGATTTTGCTTTTCGTTACTTCGGTAGAAGATTTAACTACAAAATGTCATTGGATACGGTTCCGACTACTGGAGTTCACAAACGTCGCAAGGATAAAGACAGGCCTCCGAGGTCCAAATCTGATGATAGCGCACAAGCGGAGCCAGCTTCAGGTTCGGGCGTCGTCAGTGAGGCACTTTTGCAGCCCCTGTCATCGGCCATTTCAGAACCGATGGCCGAAACGGACTCTCATGAGGAGCCAACCAGGCCTTTAAATATTTCTATTGCAGGACCTTCGGACAATGCTCCTTTGGATGGGTCCGGAGCCGCTGTGCAGGTACTGGCTTCCGAAGGGGTTTTCAGGCCTACTCCGCTTCTAATAAAGGCAAAGACAAAGACAAAGGCAAAGACTCCTTCTAAATCAAAGACTGCAACACATGCCTCTTCTGAACCGGCTCCCAAGTCACAGAAACAGTTACTCAAGATGGCGGAGGATTTACTTACTATGATTAGGGGTTCACATCCCCCTCCAGATAAAAGGCCAAGGCAAGATGTTTATTATGATTCCTCTGATCAGGCTTCTGTTTCTTCAGTTTCTTCTTCTGACCTGGAATATTCTTTCCCTCCTTATGAGGATTCTGATGCTGAGGAATCCATTCCTTCAGCTTCTCTCCCTGAGGATTTCTCTTTTGGGGAAACTTTGCATGAAATGAGGGAGCATTTCCACTGAGAAGGACAGGAGTATTCGGAATCTAAGAAAAGACTAAGGGATTTTCTTCTTCTCCCCCAACATAGACCCCTGGCTATTCCTCCTGTTTTCGATATTGTGGATGATGCTTTTTCGGAGGCTAACTTAACCCCTGACTCTCTTCCTCCTCCTACTCCTGTTAAGCCTGATAGATATTACAGAGTTCCTGATTCCCACCAGTTTTTATACAAGAACCCTTCTGCTGACCCTGAAACCATTTCTCAGGGTCCTAGGGGAGTTGAGGCCGCTTCTGCCAAAAATCCCATTCCCACTGAAAAGGATTCTAGATCTTTAGAAAGATGGGGCAAAAAAGCGTACACTTCTGCTACTTTGTCCATTAGAGCTTTAAACTGTCAGTTTCATATGCTGAAATACCAGCAGTTTCTCTTGTCTGTTTTAAAACAAAAGCTTACTTCCATTTCTGCCTGTGCAGATTATAAGGAATTACATGACTTATTGCATGCCACTGAACAAGTTGGGAACCATGGTTTACATTGTGGATTTGATGCCTTGGAAGCTTCTTGTAGGCTGCTGCCTCCGGCACAGTCATTAGAAGACATGCATGGCTAAAGGAACAAAATTTGCCAGAACAAGTAAAAGCTAAATTATTGGATGCTCCTGTTCAGCATAATGTTTTGTTTGGATCAAAAGCTGAAGAGGTGATTAAAAAGATGGAGGATAAGGCGAAATCCATGCAGACAGTTAAAGATTTCTTACAAGTACAGCCACCAAGATTTAGCAGGAATTGGCCTTCTAAAAATTGGTCCTTTCCCACTTCAGACAGGCCTCAGAGGGGTAGATATAGACGCTCCAGAGGAAGGCCTCAAACACAAGCTTCTTATAGACCAAGACAGTGGACTGCTTCCACCCCTAGGGGAGGAGAGGATAGGTCACAAACTCATAGGAAACAAACTCAATGACTCCCTCTGTTGGGCTGCAGGAACTTCTTGCCTGGAAGCCCCTCTCGGAGGAAAACTCTCTATTTTTTTATCAAAATTGGACTCATATAACCCAAGACAAGTGGGTTCTGGATGTGGTTTTAAGAGGTTACAAATTCCATTTTCATACCCTGCCAAGGCCAAGCGGATGGCCAGACCTTCAAAAACATCAATGGACAGAGGCCTTAAATCAGGTGGAAGCTCTTTTGGCTATGAAAGCCATAGAACTGGTTCCACTTTCAGAGATGGGACAAGGTTTTTACTCAAGGCTCTTTCTAGTCCCCAGGAAGCAAAACTCATGGAGACCCATTCTGGATCTGTCAGTCTTGAACACCTTTCTAGAGATTCCAAAATTCAAGATGCTTACTCTACAGCAGCTACTTCCAATGCTATCCAAAGATGCATGGATGGTAACTTTGGATTTAAAGGAGGCATATTTACACATTCCCATCAGGCATGAACGCAGAAAATACCTCAGGTTCAAGGCCGAATCGAGGCACTTTCAATTCTCTGCGCTGCTCTTTGGATTGTCTACTGCGCCCAGGGTCTTCACCAAATGCCTGGCTCCAGTAGTAGCTTACTGCAGACTCAAGGGAATTCAAATTTACCCTTATCTGGATGATTGTCTAATTCAGGCAGACAGCAAGGATGTCTTACTCCAGCATCTAGAGTTTGTACAGAACCTCCTCAGGTTCCTGGGATTCTCCGTAAACATAAAAACGTCAAATTTGACACCCTCACAACAGATAACTTTTCTGGGTGCTCTTCTAAACACCACAACCCAGATGGCATTTTTGACATCCGAAAAACAATTACAGCTGGCGTGAACTTTCAAAACCTTGGCAACTTTAACTCAGCTATCTGCAAGGAGATTCCTGCAGGCTTTGGGTTACATGGCCTCCTGCATCCTTCTCGTACCATATGCAAGACTGCGCATGAGGAAAATACACTTGTACCTAAAAAAATGTATGGTCTCAGCATTGCCACAGTTTAGACATACTGATCTCCGTCCTGCCTTGCCTTCAAAAGGAATTTCTTTGGTGGTCCAGGGCATGTACTCTAAATAAAGGGAAGCCCTTCTGTCTGCCTCCTGCCACTCAGATTCTAACTACGGACGCCTCGGATTATGCTTGTGGAGCCCATTTTCAGGGCAACTGTCTGCAGGGCCTTTGGACAAAGGATCAGAAGCTCCTGCATATCAATTTAAAGGAAATGTTAGCCGTTCAGAAAGCTCTAATGGCCTTCAGGAATCTTCTACAACCAGGACAACTACTAATACGGACAGACAACACCACGGTTATGTGGTACATAAACAAGCAAGGGGGATCTCATTCCTACCCCCTTTGCAGACTAGCCATGGATCTATGGAACACAGCTCTAGCTTGCAATCTGGACCTTCAAGCTCAGTTTCTACCAGGGAAGCAAAACTTCCTGGCAGACAGTCTGAGCAGAAACCTTTCGGATCCACACGAGTGGATGCTGGACACCAAAATATTCAGGATGATAACAGCAGTCTGGGGATGTCCTCACATAGACCTCTTTGCATCCCATCTCAATCATCAACTACAGAATTTTTGCACAAGGACTTTCCACAAAGAAGCTTGGAAAGTGGATGCCCTATCATTCAGTTGGAGGAACCTCTCAGGATATGCCTTTCTGCCTCTTCCTCTTCTTCCATGGGTATTATTAAAGATAAAACAGGACAAGCCCAAAATGATAATCTTGCTGGCCCTAAATTGGCCTCGACAGTTTTGGTACCCAACTCTAAAAAACCTATGTCTGGAGCCCCCTTGGGTTTTACCTCAGTCTCCGAACCTTCTGTCCCAACATTAGGGTCAGGTTCTACACTTTCATGTCAGAACTCTCAGCCTGGCGGCCTGGTTAATCCAGGGCCTTTGATTTCTTCTTTCCTACCCAAGCAGGTTATGGATGTCATTTTAGAAGCCAGACGTCCTAGCACTAGAAAATCTTATGCAGGAAAATGGAAAAGATTTTGTTCCTGGATGCATGCTCAGAATTCTGATCCTCTTCTTCCGAACATTCCTTTAATTTTACTTTACTTGACAGATCTCTTACATAAGGGCCTCTCTTTCTCTTCCATTAAGATGCATGCTTCTGCTATTTCTGCTCATTATAATACAGACCCTCCAATCTTTCCCCACCAGCTCATGAGACAGTTTCTCAGAGGAGCTAAGAATTTAAGACCTCCTAGATCTCCTCCCATTCCTGCTTGGGATCTCAACTATGTTTTGGAAAAACTAACCTTGCCTCCTTTTGAGCCTGCTGCCTCTTCTGACATCAAGTTTTTATCTTGGAAGACAGCTATCCTGTTAGCCCTAACCTCTGCCAGGAGAGTTTCAGAGTTACAAGCTCTTATGGCTGTGGAACCTTATATTATTTTTCATCAAGACAGGGTGTCTTTGAGGACTAATCCTACCTTCATGCCTAAGGTGGTTTCCAAAGTGGCTTTAAATCAAACTATCCACTTGCCAACTTTTTCCCCACTCCTCAAAATAAAGGGGAAAGGATCTTACATTCCTTGGATGTACACAGACAACTACGTTTTTACCTGGACAGAACCAAGGACATCAGAAAATCAGAACAATTGTTTGTTTCTTATGCTTCAAGTTCCCAAGGTAAAGCCATTTCAAAACAGACCATTTCTAAATGGATTGCTTATGGAATCAGATTTTGTTATTCACACCATGGAAAGCAAATCCCAGGGAGTATACGGACTCATTCCACCAGAGCTGCTGCCACTTCTGCGGCCTTCCTCAGGGGAGTTCCTACCAAAGACATTTTGGAAGCTGCAACTTGGAGTTCAGTGCATACTTTTTCTAAGCACTACAATGTACCTTTCTACTCTAAGTCTAGGGCAGGCTTTGCCTCTGCAGTCTTGCAGGGCCTTTTAGCCGCCCCTTCTTCTTTATGACCACCTCCCTTTCTTTCAGCTTTGGGATTCTACCCTACAGTCATGACTGCAACAGTGAAACACGATGAACATAGTACACAGTGAAACACGATGAACATAGTACAGTTGTGTACACCTACCATAAATGTAGATGTTTGAGTGTCTTCACTGTTGCAGTCTGGGTTTCCCTCCCTCCTGTCCCCTCTTATTTTTACTTTTGTGTGGTTCCTTTTTTCACCATTCTTCTGAGGTGTATTTGCAAAGGATATGGGACCTTTCTCATTTTGGGACTCCTGACATCTGGGGCAAGAAAAACTGGAGAACATGGCGTCGGCTGTCAGCTTTGTACTCCTGGCGCTCTGACGTCAGGGAGCATGGTTGAACAGCCGACGCCGGACCCAGACTTTGGGATTCTGGCCGACCGAGGACTGCCTGCTGGCAGGGGAGAACCCTACAGTCATGACTGCAACAGTGAAGACACTCGAACATCTACATTTATGGTAGGTGTACACAACTGTACTTTGTGTACCTACCATAAATGTAGATGTTAGAATGTATTCACTGTTGCAGTCCAGGTTACCCACCCACCATCCCCCTTTCTTTGCTGGGACTTGTCTGTACTTCTCTATTCTATACAGCCTATGTGGTGTATTTACCTGTAGATGAAGGTATTGTTTATTTTAGTGCATGCTTTTTATAAGCAATGTTTTTAGCCTACCCTTTTGGGGGCACCTGACATCTGGGGCAAGAAAAACTGAAGAAAATGGCATCGACTGCATCTTATATACCCCTGGCGCACTTGACGTCAGGGAAGAGGCGACAGCAACTGACGCTGGACCAGGACTTTGGAATTCAGGCCAACTACGGGTAGCCTGCCAGCAGGATAACCCAAGTGTAATGACTGCAACAGTGAATACACTCGAACATCTACATTTATGGTAGGTACACAACTGTACTTTATATATCAAGCCAACCTCAGCTTCCAAGGCAAAGACTAAAACAGCCTTAAAGACAAAGAAACACGTACGGCATTCTCCTGGACAGACTTCCATGCCTAAGAAACAGATGCTTAAAATGGCCGAAGACCTAATTACTTTGATCAGGGGTTCCCATCCCCCTCCTGATAAGAGGCATAGGCAAGACACTGAATATGATTCTTCTTATCAGGTTTCCATTTCCTCTGACTCCTCTTCAGAACAGGGATGCTCTCTTCCTCCCTATGAGGATTCTGATGCTGAATAATCTATTCCTTCAATCTCTCCTCCTGAGGATTATTCTTTTGGGAAAACACTGCATACCATGAGGGAGCATTTTCACTGGGAGAGCCAAGATTACTCAGAATCTAAGAAAAGGCTCAGAGATTTTCTTTTACTGCCTCAGAACAGACCTCTTGCTATTTCACCTGTACTAGACATTGTAGATGATGTATTTTCAGAGTAGGGCCTGTCTCCTGACTCTTTACCCCCTGCACCCGTTAAGCCAGACCGGTACTACAGGGTTCCAGATTCTCATAAATTTCTATATAAAAACCCTGCTGCTGACCCAGAAACTATATCTCAGGGTCCCAAAGGGGTCAAGGCTTCCACTGCAAAAAACCCTGTCCCCTCTGATAGGGATTCTAGAGCACTGGACAGATGGGGGGAAAAAGTTTACACCTCTGCTTCCTTGGCTGTAAGGGCTTTAAATTGTCAGTTTCATATGCTTAAATATCAGCAATACTTAATGTCACTGCTAAAACAGAAAATGTTGACAAATTCTGAATGTTCTGAAAACAAGGAAATGCAGGATTTGTTGCATGCAGCTGAACAAGTGGGAAAGCAGACTTTGCAATGTGGTTTTGATTCACTGGAGGCCTCTTGCAGGGCTGCTGTTACAGGCTCTGTCGTTAGAAGGCATGCTTGGTTAAAGGAACAGAATCTGCCTGATCATGTTAAAGCAAAATTACTGGATGCTCCATTACAGCATGATACTTTGTGTGGTGTTAAGGCAGAAGAGGTGTTAAAGAAAATGGAGGATAAAGCGAAATCTATGCAGACAGTAAAGGATTTTTTACAGGTACAGCCACCCAGATTTAGCAGGAACTGGCCTTCTAAGTATTGGTCCTTTCCGGTGTCAGACAGGCCACAAAGAGGCAGATACAGACGCCCTAAAGGCAGACCCCAGCCCCAGGGCTCATACAGGCCTAAACAGTGGGGTGCTTCTACCTCCAAAAGAGGAGAAGACAAATCACAGCCATATAGGAAACAGTCCCAATGACTTTCCACTGCCAGTGCCAAGCACTTATCTGTTGGCAGCACCCTTAGGGGGAAAGCTAGCACTTTATTCACAAAATTGGCACATGATCACCCAGGACAAATGGGTCTTGAATATAGTCTCTCAGGGCTACCGGTTCCACTTTCACACCCTTCCAAAGACAAAAGGTATGCCAGACCTGCCACACAATCAATGGGCAGAGGCACAAAAGCAAGTTTCATCTCTCATGGACATAAGGGCTATTCAGCGAGTACCACAGCAAGAGCAGGGACAAGGGTTTTACTCAAGACTTTTCTTGGTACCCAGAAAGGACAAAGCCTGGAGACCAGTACTGGACCTGTCTATTCTAAACACTTTTCTGGACTTTCCAAAATTCAAAATGTTGACACTGCAGCAGCTTCTGCCCATGTTGGGCAAGAAGACTTGGCTTGTAACTTTGGACCTCAAAGAGGCATACCTGCATGTCCCAATCAGACAGTCTTGCAGAAGATACCTCAGATTCATAGCTGGCTCAATGCACTACCACTTTTCTACACTGCCCTTTGGCTTATCTACTGCGCCCATGGTCTTCACAAAATGCCTTACACCAGTAATTGCATTTTGCAGACAAAGAGGAATTCAGATATATCCCTACTTGGACGACTGCCTTATTCAAGCAGAGAACAAAGACATTCTACTGAAGCATCTGGTGTTTGTAAAAAGATTACTAATTTGAATAGGGTACACAGTAAACAAAAAGAAATCAAAACTAGTACCCTCTCAAGAGATGATATTCCTGGGTGCAAGCTTAAATACAACTGCCCAGATGGCTTATCTCACGCCAGACAAACCAAGGCAACTGATTTCTTACTTTGAAAAGATGGCAACAAAGACCCAGTTACCTGCAAGAAAAATTCTGCAGGCTTTGAGCTTCATGGCATCCTGCATTCTGCTAATTCCATATGCAAGACTGCATACAAGGAAGCTACAATGGTATCTAAAAAGTGTTTGGACTCAACACTGCCACAGCCTGGAAACACTAATTTCCCTCATTCCGTGCCTGCAACAGGAGTTTCGATGGTGGGCACAGACCTGTCACCACAGCAAGGGACAGCCATTCACTTTACCCACAGCCAGGCAGACACGAACAACAGATGCATCAGATTTTGCCTGGGGGGCCCACATGGCAGGAAGATGTATTCTGGGCACATGGCCTGCAAGCCAAATCCATCTTCATATCAATCGAAAAGAGATGCAAGCTGTACAGAATGCCCTGACAGACTTCAGGTATCTACTCCATCCAGGACAACTGCTGATAAAGACGGACAATACTACAGTCATATTTGGTACATAAACAAGCAAGGAGGCACACATTCCTACCCCCTCTGCAGACAAGCCATGACTTTGTGGAACACAGCATTGACTTATCAAGTGCACCTGCAAGCACAATTCCTGCCAGGAAAGACAGATACTCTGGCAGACGAACTAAGCAGAAACCTCATGGACCTCACGAGTGGAAACTAGATCCACAAGTCTTCAGCATAATAACAAGGAAATGGGAATGCCCAGACATAGATCTGTTTGCCTCCCCTCACAACTGCCAACTACAGAGATTTTGCACAAGGACTTATCACAAACAAGCATGGAAAGTGGATGCTCTGTCATTCAGCTGGAAAACCCTTACAGTGTATGCCTTTCCTCCACTGCTTCTCCTTCCCAAGGTACTCCTAAAGGTCAGACGAGAAGCCAAAAATGATACTGATTGCCCCAGACTGGCCATGCCAGCACTGGTATCCAATCCTAAAGAGCTTGTCTCAAGGCCCAGCCTGGACTTTACCTCAAATTCCTCATCTACTGACCCAACAAAACAATCAGATCCTGCACAGCCAACTAAAAACCCTAGATCTGGCTGCATGCCGGATAATATAACCACTCAGAACACCCCTCTCTCTAAAGCAGTTATGGACGTTATTTTGGAGGCCAGGAGGCTCAGCACCAGAAAATCTTATGCAGAAAAATGGAAGAGATTCTGTGCTTGGAACCAGGCACAAGGAATTCACACGCTTGCACCAAATATTCCTCAGATTTTACAATACCTAACTGAGATGCTGGACAAAGGCCTATCCTTCTCATCAATTAAGATCCATGCCTCTGCCATTTCAGCTCATTATAATACGGACCCACCTATTTTTTCACATCTACTGCTAAGGCAGTACCTCAGAGGGGCCAAAAACATAAGACCTCCAAGGAGAGCACCAATACCTACATGGGACCTCAACTTTGTCTTGGAAAAGCTCACACTGCCTCCTTTTGAGCCAGCCAGTACAGCCGAGATAAAATTTTTATCATGGAAAACAGCTGTGCTTCTAGCAATAACTTCAGCAAGACGAGTCTCAGATTTACAGGCATTAATGGCTGTGGAACCTTTTATTATTTTCCATCCGGACAGGGTTTCTCTAAGGACAAACCCAACATTTATGCCTAAGGTAGTGTCCAGTGTGGCTCTTAACCAAACCATTCATTTGCCTACCTTTTATCCAAACCCACAGAATAAAGGGGGAGAGACTTTTGCATTCTTTGGACATACACAGACAGCTACACTTCTACTTGGACAAAACTAAAGCTTTCAGAAAGACTGAGCAACTTTTAGTGGCATATGCTGCAGGATCACAAGGAATGGCTATTTCAAAGCAGACTATTTCAAAATGGATAGGCCACTGCATTTGTTTCTGCTATTCACAACATGGCAAATCAGTGCCTAAGGGCATTAGGCCACTTTCAACCAGAGCAGCAGCCACTTCAGCAGCCTTCCTCAGAGGAGTACCAACCAAGGATATTTTGGAGGCTGCAACTTGGACTTCAGTGCACACTTTTACAAAGCACTATCACTTACCTTGTTACTCTAAATCCAGAGCAGACTTTGCCACTGCAGTTCTGCAGGGCCTCATAGCCACTCCTAATTCTATTTAGGCCCAGCCACCCAACCTCAGCTTTGGGATTCAACCCAAGTGTAATGACTGCAACAGTGAAACACTATGGGCATAGTACAGTTATGTACCTACCATAAATGTAGATGTTCGAGTGTATTCACTGTTGCAGTCCAGGTTTCCCTCCCACCATCCCCCTTTCTTTGCTGGGACTTATCTGTACTTCTCTATTCTATACAACCTATGTGGTGTATTTGCTTGTAGATGTAGGTAATGTTTATGTTAGTGTATGCTTTTTTATAAGCAGAATTTTTTAGCCTACCCTTTTGGGGGCACCTGACATCTGGGGCAAGAAAAACTGAAGAAAATGGCATCTGCTGCATCTTTTATACCCCTGGCGGACTGACGTCAGTGAAGAGGCGACAGCAACTGACGCCGGACCAGGACTTTGGAATTCAGGCTGACTGCGGGTAGCCTGCCAGCAGGATAACCCAAGTGTAATGACTGCAACAGTGAATACACTCGAACATCTACATTTATGGTAGGTACACAACTGTACTTTTTGAGCTTGTAGGGTATTGATAAGTATGTTTTGATCAAAGTGGGCAAGGTTCCTGGTAGATTTGTATGTGTGAGGTTTGGGGATTTGTATTTGGGTTCTATGGGTATAAGCAGGTATTTGGTCACTTAAAAGTGTTTGGGAGTGTGCCAGTATTGGAGTAGTACTTGGGGATGAGATACTACAATCCAGTCTAATGTAGATTCTGCTTGGGTATTTAAAGCACTTGTAAGCTCTGTGATAAGTTGTGTGAAACTATATAGGTTAATGCTGGTAGTAGGAGCTTTGGAGGTTAGATTTTGCCAATTAATGTTAGTGTTGCCTAGAATAATAGTTTCTTGGGAGATATTTTGGTTATTCCAGCATAGGAAGTCTTCCAGTTGGGGGATGTTTTGACCTGGGGGAATGTAGATAGCAATACAGAGTTTTTTATTAGGGTTTATATGAAGGGATGTTATTATGATTTCCATACTATTGAAAGTGGGGACAGGATTTGGATGAATATTTATTGTTAAGGACTCTCAATAAATTAAGGCTACACCTCCACCTTTTTTGTAGGGTCTGTCATTAATGTTTGTAACCTGGTAGAAGGATTTTGGTATTGGATATATGTGTGATAAGCCAGGATGTCCTTCATGGATGCATCTGCAGTCATAACAAGTGGGTTGTCCTGTCGTCAGGCAGCCCTGCAGTCGGCCGGATTCCAAAGTCCGGGTCTGGCTTCGGCTGATGTCGCACTCCACCCGACGTCATCTCTGTTGGTCTTCGGGTATAAAAGCATCAGCCGACGCCATTTTCCTCAGTCTTTCTTGCCGCGTGGCGCCCGAAGCAGAAGCTGTTCGCAAGTGCCGGTCGGTCGGATCCAGAGATTACTTCTACCGAATACTACTTCGAAGACTTCTAAAGCTAAGTACCCCGTTGGGGACTCTTTCTTGCCTCAGCCGATGTCAGAAAAAGTTAACAATTGTTTGACCTGTGGGAAACAAATACCTCATAAAGATTTCCACTCTTACTGTCTGCCTTGTTTAGGCCCAGCCCACGACGTAGCAGCCTGTTCGGCCTGTGCCTCTTTCAACCGACGAACGCTTAGGCGTTGGTCGGAGTTTGCAGAACAGTTTTTCGGTTCTGATTTTGCGTACATTATGCCGTCGGATCCTCCGACTACCCAATCTACCAAAAAACGCAAAGATAAAGACCGACACTCGCGGTCCGCGGTTTCGGCCGAAACCACGGTAAAGCAAACCGCGAGTGTCTCGGTTTCGGCCGAAACCGAGAAAACTGATCAAAGTACAGCTGAATCTATTCTTACAACTGAGGCCCCTGCTACAACTCTTGAATCGACCTCAGAAATTTTACCCACTACGGTGGTTGACTTATCAGACACCATCCCCTTGGATGTCTCTACCCCAGCACGTGGTGCTGCTAGGCCTCCAGCAGCCATGTCCATTAAGGCCTTCGCCAGGGCTAAAGCAGCCAAGACTACTAAAACAGTGCCTGTTAAACCCCCCACATCCAGGCCCTCTTCTAGTTCTCAAATGCTTTCTTTGGCAGAAGATTTAATTTCTTTAATTAGAGGATCTCAATCTCACCCAGACAGGGCCTCTCAGCCCCAGAGAAGAGACCTAGGGCAGAGCCCCTGAGCCAGTGTCTTCTGATGATTCTGCTGATGAATCAGACATAACTGACCAGCCAGAGGCTCCCTTCTCCAATTTTGAAGATTCTGATGCTGAAGAATCCATTCCAGCTGCTTCCCCACCAGAAGAATTCTCCTTTGGGGAAACCTTGCATGCCATGCGAGAACAGTTCCAATGGCAGCAACAGGATTTTTCAGACTCCAGAAAAGACTTAGGACCTTTCTGCACCTCCCACAGCACAGGCCCTTAGCTATACCTCCTGTTCTCTCTGTGGTGGATGATGCTTTCAATGATGTTTGCTCCGCTCCAGATTCTTTACCCCCAGCCCCTGCCAAACCAGACAGATTTTACAGGGTGCCAGATACTCATCACCACCTTTACAAGGCCCCACTTGCAGACCCAGAAACTATATCCCAGGGTCCCAAGGCAGTAGCCGCGACCACAGCTAAAAACCCTATTCCTTCTGAAAGGGAAGCAAGGTCATTAGACAGATGGGGTAAAAAGGTCTACACTTCAGCTACTCTCTCAGCTATAGCTTTAAACTGTCAGTTTCACATGATACAATACCAAGAGTTTATGCTTGATCAGTTAACTAAAAAACTAACCACTGATGAATCTCTTGATAAGAAATATGTATTAGAGATGGTAAATAACATACAACAGGTTAGCAACCATTCCTTAAAATGTGGCTATGATGCACTGGAGGCTTCATTTAGATCAGCCATGACAGGCACAGTGATAAGAAGGCATGCATGGCTAAAGGAACAAGCTTTACCGGATCATGTTAAAGCTAAGTTGCTAGATGCTCCTATGGACAAGACAAGTTTGTTTGGTACACCTGCCCAGCAGGTTATGAAGAAAATGGAAGAAAAGGCAAAATCTGTTCAAACTGTTAAAGATTTCTTGCAGGTTCAACCCCAAGGTTTAGCAGGAACTGGCCTGCCAAAAATTGGTCCTTTCCTGACTCCACAAAATTTCAAAGGGGCAGGAATAGGCGTTCCAGAGGCAGAAACCAATCCAGAGGAGGTGCCTACAGAGGACGACAGTGGCAAGGTAACAACAGAGGCACAGACACAGCCACTGCCACTACATCAGCACAACCACAGTGACTTAATCCTAAATCCGCCTACCAGGGAACAAATAGCAGCTCCTCTAGGCGGAAAGTTAACCTTATTTTCAAAGAACTGGCACTACATAACAAAAGACAAGTGGATTTTACAAACCATAGATCAAGGTTACGGTTTCACTTCCACACTTTACCAGTCAAAGAGGAATGCCAAATCTACCTCCAAATCAAAAACAGAGGCTCTACCAGATAATGGAGTTAGCAAACATGAGAGCTGTGGAAAGAGTGCCAACAGCAGAACAAGGAAAGGGGTTCTATTCCAGACTATTCCTAGTTCCAAGAAAGGAAAAAGTTGGAGACCAATTCTCGACCTGTCCACCTTAAATACATACATCATTGTCCCAAAATTCAAAATGCTGACCCTACAGCAACTTCTTCCCATGCTGGGCAAGGAGTCTTGGCTGGTAACTCTAGATCTCAAGGAGGCATACCTGCACGTCCCCATTCGACCAATCTGCAGAAGATACCTCAGATTTCTTGCAGGATCAGAGCACTATCAATTCTCAGCATTGCCCTTTGGCTTATCTACTGCGCCCAGAGTATTCACAAAATGCCTGGCATCAGTAATCGCCATTGCAGACTACAGGGAATTCAAATTTACCCATACCTGGACGACTGCCTGCTACAAGGGGACAACAAAAGCAAGCTGACAACAGATTTACAAAGGGTCGTTTACTTGCTACAAGGACTGGGATACACAGTCAATTTACAAAAGTCAAGGCTGATACCATCCCAAACAAGGACATTCTTGGGCGGAATTGGACACAGTACAACAAATGGCATTCCTGACTACAGAAAAACAAAAGAACTTCCTCTTTACTTCTTGGCACTAACAAAACTGAACAAGTTAACAGCAAGAAAAGTTCTGCAGGCCTTGGGCTTCATGGCATCATGCATAATCTTGGTCCCATTTGCCAGACTACATATGAGGAAACTACAGTGGTACCTAAAGAATTTATGGTCCCAACACAGACACAGTCTAGAAACAGAAATCCCACTAATTCCATGCTTAAAACAGGAGTTCCTATGGTGGGCTCAGGCATGCCAGTCAAACCCAGGCCTACCCTTTCGCAGATGTCAACCAAGCCAGACCATCACAACAGACGCTTCAGACCTAGGATGGGGGCCCAC
Source organism: Protopterus annectens (assembly GCF_019279795.1). Lineage (NCBI taxonomy): Eukaryota > Metazoa > Chordata > Ceratodontiformes > Protopteridae > Protopterus > Protopterus annectens. The sequence continues at coordinate 170,088,353 of NC_056735.1, read as the reverse complement.
ATGCTGGACAAATGCGTGCAAGGATTGTGGACACAGGATCAACTTCACCTGCACATCAATCTAAAAGAAATGCTGGCAGTAAAACTGGCAATCCAAAAGTTCAAACCATTTCTCAAAGAGGGCCAGTTGATGATAAGGACAGACAACACCACAGTCATGTGGTACATCAACAAACAGGGAGGCACTCATTCATACCCCTATGCAGAATGACCTTGGAGCTGTGGACCCTGGCACTCAGCTACAACATTCAGTTACAGGCAATATTTGTACCGGGAAAGACAATACTCTAGCAGACATATTAAGCAGAACCACTTCGGATGCCCACGAATGGAAGCTGCACCAAGACATCTTCAAGACCATCTCAAAGAAATGGGGAATGCCACAGATAGACCTATTCGCATCACCTCTCAATCACCAGCTCAAAAAATTCTGCACAAGACATTCCACCCACTAGCATGGAAAGTGGACTCACTCTCCTTCAACTGGAAAGGCCTAACAGCATATGCATTCCCACCTCTTCCTTTGATACACAAGGTACTACTAAAAATCAAGGAAGAACGTCCAAGGATAATCCTGATAGCTCCAAACTGGCCAAGACAACACTGGTACCCACTACTGAAGAGCATGTCTCGAACAATATGTGGCCAATACCCTGATGCCTTTGATGTTAACTCAGAACAACTACAGCATCATACATCCAAACCTAAAACGCTGCAACTGACTGCATGGAACATCACATAGCAGCAGCTAATCCAGAACTTTCCCAAAGAGTTAAAGACATTATTCTTGAAGCACGCGGACCTTCAACAAGAAGGAACTATGCTGGAAAATGGAAAAGGTTTGTCATTTGGAGTACGGAAAGAGGAAAAGATGTGTCAAACATAGATATGCCTAACATTCTGGAGTATCTGGCGAACTTCTTCATTCAGGCCTGTCCTACTCCTCCATCAAGATACATGCATCAGCTATTTCAGCAGAATACAGCTTTGATCCACCTGTTTTTCGCACCCTTTGCTCGGCAGTTCCTCAGAGGAATCAAGAATGTAAAACCTCCAAGGAAACCACCATTACCAGCTTGGGATTTAAACTTTGTGCTAGAAAAGTTGACACTATCACCCTTTGAACCAGCAGCAACAGCAGACCTACAACACCTGTCATGGAAAACTGCTTTCCTACTGGCAATTACTTCAGCAAGGAGGGTTTCAGAACTACAGGCCTTAATGGCAGTGCAACCCTTCCTAATCTTCCACCAAGATAGTGTCCATGAGGACTAATCCTACATTTATGCCCAAGGTGGTATCCAGAGTGTCTTTAAACCAGGCAATCCACCTACCTACCTTCTTTCCCAACCCACAAAACAGAGGGAAAGAATACTGCATACCTTGGATGTACATAGACAGCTACGCTACTACTTGGACAGAACAAAAATAGCAGAAAGACTGACCAACTTTTGTAGCCTATGCAACAGGAAGGGAAGGAAAAGCTATTTCCAAACAGACAATCTCCAAATGGATAGGAAATTGCATACGATACTGTTACTCCTTCCATGGAAAACCAATTCCACAGAACATAAGACCTCATTCTACAAGGGCAACAGCCACTACCACAGCCTTCTTACGAGGAGTGGCAACCAAAGACATTATTGAGGCGGCTACTTGGACCTCCGTGCATACATTTGCCAAGCATTATAATTTGCCTCTATATTCCAGATCCCGAGCAGGGTTTGCCACTGCTGTACTGCAAGGGATCCTAAACACACCATAATCTACTTTTATCCTCCTCCCCTAGTTGGCTATGGTATTCTACCCACTTGTTATGACTGCAGATGCATCCATGAAGGACATAGTACAGTTTTGTACCTACCATAAATGTAGATGTCCGAACTGGATAGCATCTGCAGTCAGGATTACCCTCCCTCCTTCCCCTCTGTGGTACTCCTAGGGTGTTTACCCTCCTAATAGCTAGCTTTATGGTGTATTTGTTTGTATATATGTACATACATGCTTATTGTTGTGTTTACCTCTATCTATTTGGAAACATTGGCATCTATCCAAATTTTAGCCTGCAAGAGGGCTACTGGCATCTGGGGCAAGAAACACTGAGGAAAATGGCGTCGGCTGATGCTTTTATACCCGAAGACCAACAGAGATGACGTCGGGTGGAGTGCGACATCAGCCGAAGCCGGACCCGGACTTTGGAATCCGGCCGACTGCAGGGCTGCCTGACGACAGGACAACCCACTTGTTATGACTGCAGATGCTATCCAGTTCGGACATCTACATTTATGGTAGGTACAAAACTGTACTTTTCAGTTATTGCTAGTATGTCTGTTGAATGGTAACAAAGCCAGGACTGGAATTCAGAAATGTTGTTGCAGAGGCTTCATGCATTAATTGTTACAAAATGTAAATCATGGCTTTTAGAAGAATGAGTGCTTTTTGGCAAGTTGTTTGGATCAGGATTGGGGTGGACATCTCTACACTTAGTTAATGATAGGAAAAATTTAGTAGTGCCTGTGGTTGGAGTGATTGTAGCAAAGGTATATGTGGATAGTGTTGTGTTAATTTTTGTTCAGTATTTGTGGGGGAAAGTTGTGGTTAGGCTAGATATAAGGTATTGCTTACTAATAGGGATGGTGAGATGTTGGAGTAACTATTCAAATTATGTTGTAAATGTGTAGCTAGTGTTGTAGATGTTAGAGGGGATGTATATAATCTGGAGTGTATGGTGGTGGAGAGGGATAATAAGAGTAGTAAAGTAGTAAGGACAAGTAAGATAAACAAGTGTCTTAGTAAGTGACTCGTATTGGATTTTAGGGCTGGAGTTGGTTGTATATGCCAAAAGAGGTGGTGGAAAGTGTTGTGTTACAGGAGGGGATGTGGCAGGAGAGAGGAAGGGGTTGTTAATGATATGAGGTATGGTATTGGTCAAGGCAGAGAGATGGTGGAGTCGCAGGAAATATAAGTATAATGAAAGGGGTGAGTGGGAATGGGGGTAGGATAGAGGAGTGGAGTGAGCCCATAGTGGGTGGCACCCACCTTCACTTGAAGGTGAAAAAAAAACTATCTCCACGAGCCAGCAAGCAAAGGTAGGAAGCACAACAGTTGTAAGTGGCAGAAACTATTTAAAATATACGAGTGTACATGCATTGCCAAGACTGGAGTATTACAAAGCTCAAAGGGTTGTTAGCGTACAAGTCTGAGTTAGAGAGAATGTCAGAAATTAAACAGAAACAGATGCCATTGAATCTTCTTCTTCACAAGTGGTGCTTATAGTTGTGCACACAGTTGAGGGACTCCAGTGGGACAGAGAGAAACACAATGTAATCAGACAGAGGTTTTTAGTATTTAAAGATGGCGACACAGCTCAGGAGAGGAATAAGTAAACTATCAAGAGGAAGAGGGAGGGGATAGACAGGATTGACAGGGTTGGGAAGCTTGCAATACAATTATGTTAGGAGACTGAGAGAATGAGGGTCGGGGGGCTTAGAGCCATGGTTTGGATAAAGCTGTGAGAAAATAGGTTTGACAGGGCTAGTAAACTTACAATAGAATTATGTTAGGAGAACAAGAGAAGGGGGGAGACTATGAACCAGGACCTAGAGAAAGCTGTGAGAAGAGGAAAAGAACAGTCAACCAGCTAGTCCAGGTCAGTACGTAAAGGTGTCTGTTTATCATGTGAACTCAAAGCAGATTCAGTAGAGCATCAGAGAAGTAGAATGTAAAATAAATGCAAAGCTTTGAGAAACTGTATATATTTGTTACAATACATGGGAGAATAAAATATAAGAATATACAATAAATGTAATATATAAGGTAAATAAAATATAAGAATATAAAATAAATGCAAAGCTTTGGAAACGGTATATATTTGTTACAATAAACAGGAGGAAAAGGGGGAGGGGTCCTGTAGTGTGCACAACAGAATAATCAGTAGGAGCAACACAGAGAGAAGATTATAATAGACATACACTGCTCATAGTCTGTTGATAAAAGTAGTATTTTTGCAGTAGCTTTTACTGATTTGTACAGCGTTCAGCTCTCTGTGTTCTTGTATGCAAGCAGTTGCTTCAGGTTTTGTTTTGTTTGTTTTTGTTGGACTTTGAACGTGGTTAAGGGACTGTAAGGAAAGACAGAGAGAGATGTTAATATGAAGCCAGAAAAGGGGGTAGGTGAAGTAAAAAAGTGGGACTAAGAGATGGACAAGAAAATACCACAATTTAAGTAGTTTAGCAAAACAGTACTTACTTAATAAATTAGTTAAGGAACAAGCAGTAATAATTAATAATAAAGTCACCCTGTTCAGTAATACGAAATTCAGTCTATTGTCACCTTAATTTCACAGAATGCAGCGTAATTCATTGCCAGTAAACTTTTCCGGGTATTTGTTGCTACTTAGTAATGCATGCCAACAGAACCAGTTAATTGGTCATACCTGTTTAAAACACTTAGTGCATAATTTCTCACCTGAGCTAATTGCATTAATTTCTAAGTTATGCAGTAACTCATGTTTTTATGTTAAAATAGGTTATTTTCTTTCTAATTCCTTTAAATTGCAAAAAGGCACAAAACAAGGCTGTCCATTATCACCTTTACTTTTTGCATTAGCTGCAGAACCCTTTGCTAATAATATTAGATCCATTAAGAACATTAATGGTATCAAAATAAAAGAAGATTTCAAACTAAAGATTCAACTCTTTGCTGATGATATTTTGCTAACAATAGGAAATATACAAAATTCATTAGAACATGTAACTAGTTCTGTGAGTCAGTTTGAAGAAATCTCAAACTTAAGATTTAATCATAATAAAACAAGTACATTATTAATTAATAACAAATTAAAAAATTCATACAAAATTATTCTTAACTTCAGTTGGAATGCCATTGTGATTAATAGGAAAGAAATGATACAAACAAACTTTCAACAACGTGTTTATAAAAGTTTAAATTTAGTCACAAATTGGAACAAATTCTTCTTTACCATGGAGGAACGATTAATGCTTATTAAGATGGTAATTCTCTCTAAACTATCATTTGTCTTACAGTCATTATAAATAATTATCTACTTAATAGTGAAACAACAAAGTAATTTAATTTACTGGCATCAATTCTGAAATGGTACTGATTTATAGACTGTTGAAAATTTAAGGTCCAGATATAATCAATATTCTGAGAATTGGTTAATTTTACAAATATTTAGAGATTTTTTAACACAGAGGTTAATAAGATATTTAACCTAAATAAGAAATCAGTCCCTAAATTATTGTAATTAATACATATCAATAACAATTAAATGGAAAGTCATGTTTGTCACAGATTTATACAATTCTCAAGTTAGATTTCACATATTACAACAATTCCTATTAGAACTACTCCTCAAAAATTAACAATAAAGACTTCTTTGAAGAATACTCAAAATTAATATTAAAATCTACAGATAAAACTACATCTTTGTTATATTGGAAAATTTTCACTTGGAAATGTTTACATAGAGCTTTTGTCACTCCTAACAAAATTACAATTATGTATAAATCAAATAGAATTAAATGCTGAAGATGTGCTTCTGAAATAATAGCTGATTGGACGCATATGGTACTTGAATGTGAAGTTACCGCCCCATTTTGGAAATAAATTAATAACTTTATTCAAGCTCTATGGTCAGATAGATGTAATATTTCTAATTCTTTAATTTTATTTAATGGTCCTATTCCTCAGATAATTCCAAACACCCAAGTGCCTCTTCTTTGGTCTGTTCTTGCTATAGCCAGAAAAGTAATTACTAAGAAGTGGAAAAGTAAAGCTACCCCATGTTGTGTTGAATATATTAGTATAGCAAGCATTCTTTGCAGTAGTGAATTGCATACTTTAAGGATGACAGTGCCTAATATTACACATTAATATAAATCTTGGCTTAAACATAAAGACTTGCTTAAAATGTTCATTCTTTTAACTTTGATGTATTGATCAGCTGTGGACCTATGTAAATAGTTATTTTTTATTTTATAACTGATTTGTTTATTGTTTTAAAGCCAAATAAAAATTAAAATATAATAATAGCTTCTGTAATCCTAAATCTGGGCGACAGCAGCAAGCCCCCTGAAATCCTGCCAAATTGTTGCAGTCTGGAGGCAGTTGAGGGAGGTTGGGATTCTGTCCCTCCACATGCCAACACTGAATGCCATCATCCCTGACAGGTGAACAATAGCCACAGACTATAAGCACCTTCCTACCCCACTCCAGCTGTACTCCCTTTCCTTACCAGTATTCTACCCAGTTACAAGACGGTGCCTGTAAATGAAGTTTCAGACCTCTTTTAGAAAAAGAGATTCCTCCATCTGAGGTGTCCTCATTTTACTCCATATTCTTTTTAGTAACAAAAAAGTCCAAGGACCTCAAGCCCATTCTAGACTTGAGTAAAATTTTAGATGGTCATGGTGTGGCCATGTCTTTCTGTTTGGTTAGAGGAGATTGGGTGTGCTATTTGAGCCTCCAGGATGCATGTCTAGAGATAAAGAGTGTCAAAGGTGTCAGGGTTTTTGAGCCTCTTGATAGGATCCAGCTGTTAACAGTTCTGAGTTCTACCTTTCTGAATATTTATTGTCTGCTTCCAGGGTATTTGCAAAAAATGGCCATGGTAGCAACAAACAAGAAGCTGCAGGGAACTGAGGCAGTTTCCTTACCCAATCAGCTTGCTTGTAGCTGCTCTTACTTTAGAGAATGTAATTCCCACCTGAGATTTTCTTTTGCAACTCTCCTTGGGGATCACTGTAAATTTTGTCAAGTCTCAGATGTGAACCACACAGATGATATTTATTTGGTATGTGCTGGGCACCATTCTTTAGGCCAGGCTTCCACCACAAAGATTTTATCAGATGTTTCAGACTCTGTCCAAGATTTATCATCCCAGTAGAGTGCCAACATTCTTGTCCCTGAAAGCATTGGGGTACACAGTGGCTACAGTCTTTTTTTATGATTTGCAAGGTATCACATCAGAGTCCTTCAGTGGACTTGGTGGAGACAGTGCATGGCTTTATGTCAGATCAGAATTTCTGTGACATGTTGGAGGCAACTGGCATGATGTTGTCTCGACTCCAACCTGTTCCATATTCACAACCTCCAGGTGACTGTCACCATGGATGCCTCAGCGCCAGGGTTTAGGTTGTGATGTCATCAATGAGAGATGTTCCAAACAGTATGGTCACAGAGCAATACCAGTCTATATATCATGGTCCTGGAAATGAGGACAGTTCTCCTTACCCTCCAAGATGGAGGTTGATTTATATGTACAGCAACAAGGAAATAAAAAAAAATGTTTAATCCACAAAGAAACACCACAGCACTTTTTATTATATTTATATATATATATATATATATATATATATATATATATATATATATATATATCTTTAGTATATTTTAGGTAAGATGAAAAATTATTACAGAAGGATTATTTAGTATTTTAATTTGTATTGTGTAATTTTTTAAATTGTAATGTTAGAGTGGGAAATTTAATAAGCACTCTCAGGATATTTAACATCTAGTGATGTCATTTTTTATGATTGGGTGCAGCTAATTAATTAATTAGTTTTTTTGCGTTTTTAAATTGTGAATCCGTTTGTGAAAAGTCTGATGAAGTCCAGTGAAGCTACCGGACGAAAAGCGCTTCACATTATTGTTTTTTATTAAAGTTTTTGAGTGTCATGGTGTTTCGAGCCTCCGTGGTGTTTCTTTGTGGGTTAAACTGATTTATATGTACGACAGCATGATAATTGCATAGTATATCAGCAAGCAAGGGAGATCTTGCACCAATCTCTAATGCTGAGAAGTGATGAGATTATGGGTACAGGATCTTGCTCTCAGAACACTTTCTAGTTGCTGCTCAAATGCCTGGAGAAGCCATCTGTTTAGCAGAAAGTCTTAGTCAATGCCTGGTGATGCTGCACAAGTGAACCCTTAACAGAATGGCACTGAAATCCTCCTCCTGTTGTTGGCAAAAGTCTTGCTACAGCTTTTTGGCTTCCCAACCAGCACCAAGTGCAATAACGTCTTTTCCCCTGATCCACCTTCTGAGGCAGCAGCCCAAGAAATGCTGTAGTCCAGGAGTGACCACCCTCTTATATGCTTTTCACTACTTTTTCCTCCTTTCCAATTTCATAAAAAAACAGGTGACCAAGGTCACGTTTCCTCGTGCTGTAACCTCACATTCAGGAGAAGCTTCTTAGGCTAAAGACCTTTGAAATCCTGCTAGCCCACTTGACTAGCAAACCTTACCTGGAACTTCATACCCACAAGTTAATCATGTTGTCTTGTCAACTCTAGTTATGGCCAAGGATGCAGCTTACCCTGATAGGATCATGCATATCTTAATCTCAACCAATTGATACATTTTTTTTCTTCCCCAAATTATTCTAATAAAGCTCTTGTTCATATGGGACTACATGAACATGCTTAGACAATTTAAACAGAACAAGTACTTCAGAAAAGACTTTCAGTTGTTTCATATCTTCTTTTGCTAATAAATTAACCAAGAATGTTTCCGAAGCCACCGTATCAAGGTTGATGTCAGAGTGTATCAGATATTGCTTTGAAACAGCCGCCAGTGCAACCCACAATGTATTCTGCTAAAGCAGTGGTTGCATAAAAGCCTTCAGAATTTATTCCATAGGTGACATTTGTGCTGCTGGGACTTGACCCTCTCTGCAGACTTTTGCAGAGCAATACAAACTCGATGTGGTCTCCTGATCCTGGGCTTCCTTTAGTGCCACTGTTATTTGGAGGAATTCATTCTTGATGCTGCATAGGAGTGTCTGCTGTAAACTCTGTCCTGGAAGTAAGGAGGATGAACCAGACCAAGACATAACAGTAGGTTTGCATTGCTTTGGTTTACCCTTCCCATCATCAACCTTACAGGCTTTATGTATTTGTGATTTAGATTCCATTTTGTGCTCTGGTTATGAGTGGTTTAATTCATTTCTGGCAGTAGAGAAGAGCTGAAGCCTGGGAAGGTTTCGATCAATGCCAAACAGACTGAAAGCTGGCTTTTCAATTTAATTGGTGAGGAAGATGAACAACGACAATGCAAATGTTTTTAATTAATCTCCTTTGCTGCAGGGAGAGCAGGGGTTGACAGCAGCGATGCAGACACTCTCTAAGTGGATCGTGTACTGCATTATATTTTATCATTGGGTAGCTCACCATCCCTTGGAAGATGTCTAGTGTCTAGAACTACTTTACCAGCAGTATGGTTGCTTCCAGTGCTTGTTTCAAAAATGTTTCCACTGTATACCTTCATGCCACAGCCATGTGGTAGTTGGTTCACACCTTAACAAAACATTATTGCTTGAACCTTTATTCCATGAGCTGGGCCTGCTTTGATGCTTTGGGAATGAGCTTTCTGAGCTACTACTTTTTAGCCATCCTCTGGATTCAACCTCTTAACAGGCCTTTACAGTCATACACCCAAAGGAAGAAGGGACTGTGTTATCCAGATGATATGTCATCATTTTCAATTTGACTTTGAGGAGGCCCTCCTTACTTGTGCCTAATTGCTTTCTCATATTTCTTTTATGCTTAGAACAGTTGCTTTTGGAGTTTCCTGAAATTTAGGCAATTAGATGTGTGTGTATATCTTCTTAGAATGTGCTTGCCGAGTGATTGGAATGAACTGACAAGCTTATGGGCTAAGTGCATTACCATAATGCATCATGTGACTTCATAGCCCATGCTGATGGGGGGAATACACGAGCCTTGAGATAAAACTTCAGATGAAAATAGCCATACTGAAGGTAGCATGTGAGAATCTCTCAGTTATTGTATGGTCTGTTTTACAGAGGAAGTAAAGTTAATTGTAGCATTGCAAGTCCTGCAGCTGTTTGACATGTTTACCTACAAGTTTATATCACACAACAGATTTCTAGGTTTTCCAAGTGTGTAACCTTAATTGCAGAGCTACTTTTTAGAGACCTGTGAGCAGCAGTGTTGTAGTTTGCATTTTTTTTTCATTTTGCTTGAACAGAAATTGTATGGCATACAGCAGTGGTACAGATGCAGTTGTGCTAACTGCTAAATACTTACATACCGACATGCACACTCTGGGAGCTTAACTGCACTTTTACTTCTTTCAGCGGCAGCAATATTTCATTGATGCTAATCTTTCTAAGCTGCATGACACACAACTGTACGTGTCTAGACATATGATGTGGCCGCCATTGTCACTGGTCCTAAGCAGCCATGCTGACAAGCAGCTTAGAGGAAGCAGAGCTTATAAAACCCACTGTGTCTATAAGCCAGCACTTTATCCCGGCTAAATCATTTTCAGCAAGTCGTACAAAACTGTGTTGTACAGTGTTCACATCATGAATTTATCTTCAAGATTGAAACACTGCATTTTAATGCTGTTGCATGTATCTGTATTTAATGCATCTTTTGTGCTTGTTTTTTTTTTCCATCACAGTGCGAAATGGACCAGAGAGTGGCAGTAAAGTTATGGTACAGTTTCCGAGAAGTCATTGTAAAGATGTTATAAAAAGTGATGTTATCCAGGACAGCAAATGGGTGCACCTGCGTGGGCCTTATAAAGAAGTACAGTGGAACAAAATGGAAGGCCGTAACTTTGTATACAAAATGGAACTGCTAATGGCAGCACTTACTCCTTGTCCATGACTTCAGCATAATCAGACAGGACATTGACAGTGAAAAATATTCTATTTATTTAAAATGCTTATTACTGAACAAGCAGTTTTAAGCACTTTGCTTTATAATTTCCCACCTACGCAACCACAGATATGCATTGGTATCTTCTTCCTTTTTGAAAAATTATGTATTTTTTTATTTTATTTTATGTACAAACTTTAAATGTGACATGATTCTTAAATGCTGTAGTACAAAATATCTTGCTGTGCAAGAGCATTTGCTGAAAATGTGAGGTGCATTGTTAATGGCAGTTCTGTTGTGAACTATATATATGCAAGGGGCCACAAGTACAATGATACACAGGTTGTAATTGTTGAGGTCTGTATATACTTAAGCTAAAATAATTGAGTTTTTTTTACATGCACATTTTCATAACTGAATAAAATAATATTGATAGTTTGTTTTCAGCTTGTAAATTAGGTAAATTATTTATTTTTGCAGTTTTGGTGTTGTTCTGGGATTAGTGGATTTCATATTTGTAGTTTATAAACTCTTTTTGCAAGGTAGGAATTATTTCAGTGTTACTTTGCATTAGAAAAACAGTGAAGCAGAAATTGTTCATGGTAGTATGTTTGTTTGCAGGCAGCTTTGTTTGGCTGGTGTACTTGGAATACTACAAAATGGGGAATACATCATCATATATAGTATGCATTTCACATACACCGTTGACAGATACACTGAGAATGTCTCTCTTCTAAAATATAATCACTGATGTTACACACATAACACTTTAGTATGGTCTCTGTGTGAAAAACCAGGGCCAGATGCAATCTTCAGATATCTGAAGTCTCCGCATTCACTCTGTGTACAGATATTCTTTACAATTTGCCATGCGGCTGCAAAACTGAGTGAAAGGCTTCTAAACATAGGTTCATAGGTGATTAGTAGGCTAGTGGCACAAGATCCTTTACAAGCCTAGCCAATAATACCCAGGATGTTGCAGTATTATGTCTTACTACCCCGTCCTGTATCTGGAGAATTATCAGGGTAGTGGGTCTTTGGGTGTTAGAGCCTTGAGTCATTTTACAACTGCCTCTGTCCATAAGGGACATGGGCAGTACCTCAGGAGTGAATTTATGGTTCTGCATCCATTTATCCAAATTCTTTTGAAGAGAGTGAGGGACAAGCTTTGTTTTACAAATATGGGAAGTTTATTCAATAGCTGAGGTAGTCTTTGGGATACGAATCCGTCTCTCCAGCAAATTCTGGTTCAAGTCCATGGAAAGCATAACCCTCATATAATATTTCTTGTGAATATGTAACATTTCTTCAGGGCTGGATCAGAGACTGCCTTATAGGTCAGGCATAAGTCATCTCTCAATAAATGATATGAGATGGAGTAAAGAGATAGAGCCTTTATTCAGTCTGCATAACACATGTTGTATGCTTTGTATTTTTTTTTTTTTTTGATGAGAAACCTCCAGGGCCACTCCATTTGGTGTAAGTGCATGGTTAGGTACATGCAGAAGGGAACTTTGTACTCGATTATGGACCTGATGAGGCCCAAATACAATGGTACTATGACTTCCTTTGATCTTGATGCCATGCCTTTACTTATAAGGTGAGCCACAAAGAAAGATTTCCTCACTACCATAGCTACCTGGTGAGCAGAGCTTTGGTTACTGTCTTGCTGCATTCCTAGCTCCCTCACCACTGGGTCTACTTTTAGGGGTGTGCTGTCAGTATTATAATTTATAGGGATATCTGATTTACCAAAGGGTATGATTATGCATTTTTTAGCATTTAGCCTCAGACTATAGTTGTGGCACCAGTCATTTGTCATTTTAGGCCTGTTTGTAGGATGTCAGCATTATTTTGCAATTCATTGATTGCTCTCAGCTTACAGTTGGCGAACCTGGTGAGCCAGAGGCCCCCAACATTGGCCTTCACTTCAGAGAAGTATATATTAAACAGGAGGGTTCCCAACACTGATCCCTGTGACACACTGCTAGTAACAGGTTTCTTATCGGAAGTGGATTCACCTGTCTGTACAATGTGTTATGTCAGTGATCCAGTTTGCTGTCCATCTGATGATATAGATGTTTATGCCTAACTCAGTAAGTGTATCTATGATTCCTGAGTGAGGGATTGAGTCAAAAGCTTTGGCCAGGTTTAGATAAGTAGTTTGTACTGTTTTATCCTCATCCATGGCCCTGGTTATTTTCTCGAAATCCACAAGATTGAGAAGGCAAGACCTCCCTTTGACAAAGTAGAATTGGGTCTGGTCCAGTGTTTGGAGAGTACCTGTGTCACTGTTGATCAGGTCCATGATAATTCTGTCCTTGGCCTTGCAGATAAGGTTGATTAAAGCTTGTGGGTCTGTAGTTCCCTGCAAAAGTTGATGGGCCCCCCTTGTACAGAGGCACGACTGTTGCAATCCTGCATTCCTCTGGGACAAGGACCATTCATAGGCTGTGATTAAAGAGGGTTTCTAGTGGCCCTGATTAATTGTGTTTCAAGCTATTTAAGAAGCATTTTGGAATGTTGTCAGGACCCAACCTATGCAGGCTGTGTTTTTGGCTTTAGCGAGTGCAATAAGGACCTGTTGTTTTGTAATTACTGGTAGGGGGATGATTGTGGGTATTTCTTTAGGTGTGGTAGGAGGTGATAGGGAGGAGAAATTTGAACTAAACTTGTCAGCTAGCAAGTTTGCTGTAGTTTCAAGTTGGGTGTAAGTATTGCCATTCGTGATTAATGTTGCATATTGCTGAGCGTTTCCACTGAAGTTACAAACATAATTAAAAAAAGCGTTATGGTTATCTCACCTGGGAGGCTATCTTTGCCTTGTTTGCTTTGACAGATTTGACCAGCTTTTTAATTTGTTCGTTTAGACTGATGAATGTCTTTTTGTACTGTTTTGTCTGTTCCCTCTTGGCTTTGGGGAAGATTTTTTCCTTTTTTGAATAACCTATTTATGTTCAAGTTCCACCAGGGTGGTTTATTTTTGCCAGTAATTATAGGCTTGACTGGAACAAGTACTACCTCCTCTATGCGGTTATGAATGTGTTTGTACAGTGCTTTTGTGTACAGCTCAGAGTAGGCCTCACTGTCATCTAGGTTTGGGGGGGGGCTTGGACGTTTAATAAGCTGTCATTTAGTTTGAAGTATTTGGCTTTAGCTAAGTTTTTTATAGGTGTGGAGTTTCATTGGGGGGGTTCTTAGTTTTAATTCTAAAGAAGATCGTTTTGTGTTCAGATCTTACCAGGGAGGAGTTATTGCATGGGAGGAAGCAGCATCCCCCCATGTTCATGAGTACTAGATCTAGGATATTTGTACCTGTAGTTGTGGAGCTAACTAGTTGCTGCAGGATATTTGCATTGACCAAGTCAAACCTCTGAGCAAGTGAATTGTGGGCCGTATAAGTCTCCCACTTTATAGAGTGGTAGTTGACATCATCCATAAGCATGATGTTAGGCTGAATGTTAAGAGATTCTAGTAGGTTTAGGTAGGATGTGTGGTTTTCCAGACTCATATTAGGGAGTCTGTAGCTAGCAAGAATATGATAGGGGGTCACACCTATGGTTAGCTGGTCATGGAGCAACTCAAGCTAGTCATGTTGTTGGACCAGTCTAGCAGTGTACGTGTTCTTTGTGAACACTTAGACACTACCTCTTTGTTATCAAAATGTATGAAAGGCATTGTAGCCTTTGATAGCCAGGGTACTTTGCATGGTTCTGAACCATGTTTCTGTGATTGCACATATGTCTTTGTTCTCCAGGATGAGGAGTGCTTCTAGGGAATGCATTTTTTTATTTAAACTCATGGCACTGAGCAGCAGTACCTTTAGGTAATCATGAGTGATTTTTGTTATGTTGGAGGGTTTAACAACTTGCCACAGCCTAAAAAAGGCACTATGGGGATGGATAAAGTTTTTGCCAGTATCCAGAAGCCAAGTGGTCACAAGTGCAAACCATCTCTGACAAAACATTTTGGTTTGTTAATTATGTCTCCTCAGGCTGACGTATTGGATCCCCTTGTTGTGACACCAAAACCTAAGTCAATTGTTGAAGTCCATCATTTTTTGCTGGTACTGTGGCATCTTAATTAGTGAAGGTAGGATGCTACTAAAGGCTAGATTCATACCTGCCTGGGACACACATTCAGAGAAATCCATCATGTCTCTCTTCATACAGTCCAGTGAGGTACGTCTTAGGTCATTTACTCCCACATGGACTATGATCATGTCATACTGGTACTTGTGGTTTAAAGACCTAAGTGCATGCGTGATGTGGCGGATCCTGGCTCCAGACAGACAGCTCACTGTAGTCTTCTCCTTGTTTAGCCTAGTAAGGGTGTCATCAGTATGTCTTAAAATGGAATCCCCAATAACTAGAATATTTGGCTATGTGGTGTGTTGCCTTCTGGGCTTGGAAGTGGGGCTACTATGATTTTCATAGTTATGTATTGTGTAAGGTGCTGTCTTTTTTGAGTGTGCATAGGGTCACTGAGAGATGCTTTTAGGAGGTCTTGGAGGTTTGGGTAGATTACAAGTCAGTACCTCTGCATATGTAGGTCTGTGTGTTTGTTCCTTAGTGTTGCTAGTGAATGCTTTTGGTGTAACGCTGACAACATGGTTTGCATTTTCAGTATGTGTATGTTGAGAGCTTTGCCAAAATGATATTTTGTATCTATGCATCTCACACACTGTCTGTTCTAAAATTAAATGGCTGTCATTGAACATGAGGAGTTACTGCACTGCCTCATGATGCCCATATCCACCAGACAAGAAAGAAGAAATGACAGAGAAGTGCCTATCCATTATACCAGCTTCTTAGCAGATGGGAAGGAGTAGGGGAGAGTTACTTAAAGATCTAAGTGGGAATGTTTACTGTACGATGACCTGCAGTGGTGCTGCCCTCTACACAAACTGGCAGCTCTTAGAGCAGTTGTGAACAATGACAGACTATGGAGAGCGCTTCTTGTAGAAGATTTTAAATTGGAGAGGTTTGTTATGTACAAGCCATGGGTAACTGCAAACATGAGGCTTTTATACCAGCAGGACGAAAGACATTAACACAGGTAAGCCCTCAGGCCAATCAGATAAACACACAGTAAGCCATTCACCAGCAGTTTCCAACTTGGTTGGGTTGAATCAGCCCTCTGCTCCCACCAGAATGTTAAATAAAACCCTCTTAATGTAAAATGAACTGTTTTTTAGCTCAAGTGCAGTAACAAATGCTCTCTCTCTCATAGAATCATAGAATGTAAAGGAAATTGGGCCATGTGGTCATTTACAACTTGCCAGTACCCACCCTTAGAACCTACCTCTTTTTCCAAGGAGCAATAGGCCAGTTGTTCCAGTGGTGAATTTGTAAAGACCCTTGTGTTTTTGTAGAGAATATCTTTCTTCAATAAGTTGATGTATTTCCCATTTTGTAGTATTCCAAGTACACCATCCAAACATTCTTTGAGAATGTTGATCACAAAGGCACACAAAGTAAAGCCAGCCTTGTGGTATAGTGAGATAAAACCATGAAGACGTCCAAGACAACGTTGGTTCATGTATAGGTCCTGGTCACTAACAGTCCTGGCAGGGTAGATGGGCTATGCCTTTCTTTAGTGGTGAGAAAGTTGAATCCCAGCCTGGTATATCTGTTGCTCTGGTTCTGAAGGAAGGAAGTCTCAGGGCATGGAAACAGGAACCTCTGTAGGCTGCCCTAGCTAGTGATAACAGCTCCTGTCCTGCTTGTAAAGAAGCATGCATGTATGGACATGGTGTGAGAATTTGCAGTACCTGCAAAGATACAGGTGTACATGTCACCACCAGGGGAAGGATTAGAGTGATGTCCTTCTATTCTCATGTTGCAGTATTCTCACATGTGGGATCCTCTCCCTCAGGCGACCCAAATGTCTGCCTCCTATACTAAAGCTTAAGCCTGGTTGCTGCCTGGTGCATGGGGCGTCACATGCAGACCATAAACCGTGGGCATAAATGTGACGTCTGCACACACAAACCCCAGATCTTCTCTGCTGCAGTCGAACATCAGCTTGCTCATTCTGCTTCGCGTTATGGAAGACGTTAAAGATTAAGTACCCAGTTGGGGAGTCATCTTTATTTTTGATAGAGCTTAGGTTGCTGTTTGTCTTTTGATAGCCGATGTCATCTAGAAAGGGAAAATGTAAGTGCAGTCAGCAAATTCCACACAAGGATACACATGACCTCTGCTTAGGCCTGTCCCATGACCATATGACCTGTAAAATCTGTCAGTCTTTTGTCTCTTAAGACCTTGCACAGCCATCTGAAACCTCTTAAATTGTTTGAGAATGAACGACTAAAGCACCTGGCCCTAGGTATGGATCCTGAACCGGTCTTCGAGGTGGAGCCACCTAAAAAGAAGGCTAAAGTTTCAAGGCCTGCTATGCCTCCGACTTTGGATGTCCTGCCAGCTACTGGTCTGAGGGCTTAGCGACATCCGGAAGAACTGGCGACTTCGGCAGGTACCATGTCAGAAGCTGCTCTAACATCTCCAGTTGGCAAGACCGCAGAGGTTTCTACGATGTCTGCTTCCACTGATCTTGCGGGGGAACCAGGCTTGCCCAGATGGGTGCCTTCAGTTTCCAAACAGGGCACCTTGACCCCAGGCTTGACACCTGAAACAAAGTGTCTCAGTCTATTCCCAAGACTCTCTCTGTCAAGAAAAAACAAAAAAAAAAAACAGGCATTTGTCTGCCCCAGTGGAAGACCAGCCAGACTGGCAAATGTTCATGGCCCTGAGGCCCACAGCCTCGCATACTTCTGCTCTGCCAACCCTTAGTCCCAGGCCTGCCTCTGCCAGTTCCATCCCTCTTCCTCAGGCTCAGGAGGAAGACTCTTATAGGTTCATAGGTAGGTACTAGGCTATTGGCCCAAGGGCCTACATAAGCCTAGCCAGCAAGGTTCCATAGCTTATGCCACCCAAGAAATTTATTTTCCTGTGCCACTGTCCAGCAGACACACAGAAGTGATCCCCGGGGTGTATTTCCTATTTCCCATCCACTCATCAAGATTTTTCTTGAAGAGTGCTAATGAAGAACTTTGCTTGACATAGATGGGTAGCTTGTTCCAGAGTATAGGAAGTCTCTGGGACAGGAATCTATCCCTCCAGCATGTCCTGTTTATTGTGTTGACAAGATTTAGGTCCCTAGAGCATGTAGCTCGGAGGGATTGGGATTTCTTTAGGTGTAGCACGTCTAACAGCTCTGGGTTTGACATAGCTTTATATGTTAGGCAGAGATCACCTCGGAGTAGGAGATATGCTATGCAGTAAAGCTGGAGATTTTTGAGGCGGTCAGTGTAGGGCATTTGTTTGAGGCCAGTAATCCTCTTTGTGAGGTACTTCTGTGGCCTTTCCAGCTGCTGCAGATGTCTTGTGAGGTACATTCCAAAAGGGGCATTGTACTCTATAATGGGTCTAATGAGTGATGAGTAGAGGGGAACAATGACCTCTTTTTGCCTGGATGAGAACCCTTTTATGATGTGTGCCACGTAAAAGGACTTCCTGACTACTGTGGCGATGTGACTATCAAAGGAGAGACTACTGTCCACCTGGGTCCCAAGGTCTCTTATCATGCATTTGGTGTTAAGTAGATTGCTGCCTATGTGGTAGTTCATGGGTACAGAGTTTTTACCAAAGGGGATGACACTGCACTTTTTGGCATTGAGCTTGAGGCCATGGCTCTAACACCAGGCATCTGTCTCGGTGAGGCCCTTCTGTAGGATGTCCACATCATTTGGGGACTTGACTATGGCTCCTAGTTTGCAGTCATCTGCGAACTTCATTAGCCAGAGGCCTTCTGTGTTGGCCTGTACTTCAGAGAAGTAAATACCAAACAGGAGAGGTCCCAGGACGGAACCCTGTGGTACTCCACTTGTCACTGCTTTGAGGTCAGATTTGGAGTCTGCAACTTTTACAGTGTGGGTTCTGTCAGTGAGCCAGATGGCAACCCATTTTGTGACATAGGGATTTATACCTAGTTTAGTGAGTTTAGCTATAATTCCAGAATGGGGGATGGTGTTGAAAGCCTTGGCGAGGTCAAGATAGGCTGTGTGAACCACCTTACCGTTATTCCACGGCTTTGGTGACTGCCTCAAAGAAGTCGATCAGGTTCAGAAGGCATGATCTGCCTTTCACAAACCCAAACTGGGTGGGGTTCAGAGTTTGGAGGTTACCAATGTCTTTGTTTAGGAGTTTCATAATGATATATTCCATGGCCTTGCAGACCAGGCTCATCAGGCTAATAGGTCGATAGCTCCCGGGTTCAGTGGTGGCTCCCTCTTTGTGGAGTGGGTTAACTGTTGCTGTGTGCCATTCAGTGGCCACAAAGGCTGATGCGAGGTTATTATTGAACATGGTGTATAAGTGGGAAGCCAGTTCGTTCTGAAGTTCGTGTAAAACGCAGCCCGGGATGTTGTCCGGTCCCATGGATGCTGTATTTTTGGCTTTAGAGAGTGCAGCTTTTACCTGCGTAGTTGTGATTACAGGGACTTTCCATTCTTCCTGTATAGATATGGGCCCTGTAGGGGGTGAGTGGGGGGTAAAGTTAGCACTGAACTTATCTGCCAGGATGTTGGCAATATTAGTTGGTTCTGTAATTTCGTGACTTTGTGCAGTAACTCAGAGCAGATCTGGGTGTTGCCATCTAGATTCTCGACATAGCTATAGAATGCTTTGTGGTTGTCCTTGGATTTAATGGCGATTTTGTTTTCGTAGCTAGCTTTGGAGGATCTTATAAGGGATCTCAGCTTCTTACTGAGGCTGACCAGGGAGCTTCTCCACTCATGGGATTTTACTCTCTTTTGCAACAGTTTCTTCCTTCTGTTGTACAGTTTGTTTATGGCAGGGGACCACCAGATTGGCTTCCATTTTTTGGAGGATAGCATCTTGACTCTGTTTGGGATAGCACAATCCATGCACTCGTGTAAGTGCTTATAGAGTGCATTTGTGTAGGATTCAGCAGTTGTAACTGTATTGTCCATCTGCATGGGTGTCATGAAGTTCACCACTTCTGTCTTAAGAAGCATGAAGTTGGCTTTGGAGAAATTTTTTACTGTGGTTTCCTTAATGAGGGTGGGGCGGGATGTGGATATCAAGGGTGATAAGCTTATGGTCGGATCAGACCAATGAGGAGTTGACTTCAGGTGTGGAACACTGGTCACTCATGTTGGTAATGACTAGGTCTAGGATTTTGTTGCCCCTGTTGGGGGTGTGAATAAGTTGATCTAGGGCATTAGGAGTTTATGAATTCCAGAAAGCATTGAGCTAAGGAGTTGGTACACAAGTAGTTTTCCCAGTTAATGGTGGAGTAGTTGAAGTCGCCCATTATTAGGGTGTTTGGTTGAACCGTAATATTTGCCAGTACATCAAGAAAAGAGGAGTGGGAATCCTGGGGCATGGTGGGGGATCTGTAGCAAGCTACAATTTGGATTGCTGTTTTGCCCAGAGTTAGTTGCACTTGGATAACCTCGGATGCATTATGCTGAGCAGCTAGCCTGGAGGTGTGGATATCCTTAATGAATATGGACACACCTCCGCCTTTGGTGTTTTGGTCCAGGATACATGGCCAAAAAGTGTGGTATGAGTTCTAGCCTGGTAGTGCAGGGGTGCTCTCTGGAGCCTTGAACCAGGTTTCAATCACTGCACAGATATCAATGTTCTCCATTTTAAGGAGTGCCTCGAGTGAGTGCATTTTGAGATTTAGACTTCTAGCATTGAG
The DNA here is from genome assembly GCF_019279795.1 of Protopterus annectens. NCBI lineage: Eukaryota > Metazoa > Chordata > Ceratodontiformes > Protopteridae > Protopterus > Protopterus annectens. The sequence goes on along the minus strand of NC_056735.1, from coordinate 170,067,969 downwards.
TAGCATTACACTCAATTTTTGCTTGCCTGTTCCTGTTATGGTGGTTGGTGAATTTGTTATTTGAACCCTGCCTAAAAAAGGCACTGTAGGGGCAGCAAGAGCCTTAGCCAGTATCTGGAATCCCAGGGGCGACAGGTGCAGGCCATCTGTAGCAAAGCATCATGGTCTGTCGACCATGTCATCCAAAGCAGACAGATACTGGATCCCCTTAGAATGACACCAGAAGCTTAGCCAATTGTTGAAGTTAATCATTTTGTCCTTGTACTGCAGTATCATTCTGGACAATGGCAGAATGCTACTTAGGGCTAGGGTCATACCTGCCTGGGCTACAAGATCAGAGAGCTCTTCCATGTCTCTTTTCATGTAGTCCAGGGAGGTACGTCTCAGGTCATTCACACCAACATGGACAATGACAGAGTCATATTTGTACTTGTGGAGTGACCTGAATGTGTGGGTTATGTGACATCTCTAACTTATACCTCTCAGCTGGCCTCCCTTCTGGAATACTGTTCTCCCAATGAAGACTCCCCACCAGAAGATATCACCTTTGGAGAGACCATCTCCAAAATAAGAAAGTACTTCCAGTGGGACTCCACCCAAATGACTGAGGTACAAAAAAGATACTTTGAGCTTCTCCAGATACAGTCTCCCTCTCCCTCTGCTATTCCCCTATGATTCCAGCTTACCTGGATGCCTTTGCTTCTGCCTCCAAGATCCCAGAATCCCAACCTCTGGCTCCAAAAAGGCCAGATAGGTTCTATAAAGTCCCTGATGATCACAAGTACCTCATCAAGCCACCCTTGGCAGACCCAGCTGTCATTGAAGTGGCACCAGACAAGCAATGTAGGCAGATTTATTCCTCTTCCCTGCTGCCTTCAGATAAGGACAGTAAGGTGATGGACAGATCGGGAAAAAAATCTACACTTCCTCCACCCTGGTCTTTAGGCCATTAATTGTCAAACTCACATGGTAAAATATGCTCTAGATCTAGTTTCCCAGGCATCTACATTGTGTCGTCTATGTCTGATTTCCCTACAAAGCCCCAAGTTGCCTCCAATCTATCCTTAGCAGCTCAGGTAGCCAGGCATTCCATAAAATGCAGCTGCAATGCTGCTGAAGCCTACGCCAGATCAGCAGCATATGCCTCTGTATTACGCAGGTACTCCTGTCTCAGACTTCAACCCTTCCCAGATGATTTCAACAACAAGAACATGGATGCTCCCTTGGACAACAAGTTCCTCTTTGGCAAGCAATCTGCTGAACTATTCAAAGGTTTGTAGGGAAAAAAGCAAGAAACTGCAGGACTTGAAGCATCTACTGGTATCCCCAGTTCCAAAATTCTAAAGGAACTAACCTGCAAAACCTAGTTTTGTTAGGAAGGCACCTGCTCCTTTCACTTCTTCTTCAAAGCATAGGAAAGGGGCTAGAAAATCCTTGTTCCCTAGGACTACTCCCTCCCAATCTACCCTCAGGCAGCCCTTTCCAGACAGACCAAACAATGCGTGACTGCCTAAACCCCCTCCACCATCTCCCCCTGTCCACCCGCCTCTCTCAAAGTCTTCCCCTATGGCAGTACATCATTTCAGACCTCTGGGTCTTGTCAGTATTGGAAAAAGGGTACTTTATAACCTGGCAGGAGAAACCATTTCCAAAAGGTATACACTTACCTCCAAAAAACCAAATTCATCTGATACCCCAGGTCATCCAGGACTTATTACCTCAGACACCATAGAGAGGGGGGTGCCAACTGGACAAAAGGGTCAGGGGTTTTACTCAAGGCTCTTCCTGGTCCCAAAAAGGAGGGCCCATGGAGACCTATTCTGCACCTATCCCTGTTAAACCCTTTCCTGCATGTACCTCCTTCTACATGCTATCTCTACAAATCCTTCTTCCACTGTTGACACCCTGTGCCTACATGGCCACTTTGGACCTTAAGAAGGCTTATCTCCATGTCCCCCATTCACCCAGACTTCAGGAGATTTCTACATTTTGCTGCATTGCCTTTTGGTTTGTCTACAGCACCAAGAGTCTTCACAAAGTGCCTAGCCCCAGCAGCAGTAGCCTTCGACAGATCAAAAGGCATTCAAATCTACCCATCTGAAGTAGGAGAATTCATTTGTCAGCAACCTGTGGGTATGGGTCCGATATCGGATCCGAACCGGCATGGTTTATCCAGCTATGGATCCGAGCTCCTAGCTCCTCCCCTCACCCATAATGCCCTGCTCTCCCTACATGACCTCAGATCTAGTTTGCCGCGTATGGTGAAGGCTGGGTCGTCAGAGCTCCGAAAGCTAAGTTTAATTATTGTTAAAAAAAAAGGTTTAAAACTTTTAAAAATTTTTAACTTGTGTGAAAGTTATAGGTTTCCCTTCGGTTTATATCTTTTTTGTTTTAATTTAATATAGTTTTTGCCCTCCCCTCGCTGGTTCGTAGTTGGTGTGTGTGTGTGTGTGTGTGTGTGTGTGTGTGTGTGTGTGTGTGTGTGTGTGTGTGTGTGTGTGTGTGTGTGTGTGTGTGTGTGTGTGTGTGTGTGTGTGTGTGTGTGTGTGTGTGTGTGTGTGTTTTTTTTTTGGGGCCTTATGTGACTGTTTTAGTTATTTTATTGTTTAAAAAAAAAAAACAAAAAAAAAAAATATAGTTATGTCTGAGGCCCCAAAGGCAATTTTTTCAAAGTGCTCCGAGTGTGGCCATAAGCTTTCCCCTGCTGATGGCCACACTCGGTGCGTTCGATGCCTTGGGGTTGAACACCTCACTTCAGGGTGTTCAATCTGTGCAGGGTTCAACCCCAGGGCATTGAAGGAGCGGAGGTCGAAGCTGGTCTTGGCGGGACTCTTGCCCCCAGACTCTGCTTCGGCCCCTGCCCCCTTGGTGGTAACTGCTTCGGCAGTCCCTGCCTTGCCTGCTCCCCCTCCTCCACCCGGGACTCAAACTCCTGCCAAAGGGTCGGAGGAGAGGGAAGCCAGGAAAAAGGACCGGAGAGAGAAGCACCACAAGCGGCAGGCCGAGACCTCCGTTTCAGCCCCGCCGGCTAAGCGGGCTTCTCCTCCGGCCTCTCTGGCTGCTGGCTCTCCCCCTCCTTGGCTCCGGTCCCCGTGCTTTTCACCGGAGCCTGAAGATGAGGAGACCCAACCTCCTTCAAGGCGGCACTCAAGGCCTACCTCGGTAGCCTCGTCGAGGTCTACTTACAGCCTCTCCGATGCTGATCTGGACCGGATGATGCGAAGGTTCATCCAGGCCCAGATGCAGATGGGAGTGCTCCTGCCTCCCCCCCTCTGGGGGGGAGCTCGACCCCATTTTTAAGCCCATTGCTCCTTCTCCGACCCGCTACCCGGGTTCGGAGCACTCGGAGCCGGGCAGCCTCGGAGCCGGGGGTGGGTCGGCGCCGACAGTACTGGGTACTTCGGATCCGACCCTGCCCTTGAGTCTGTCGGATCCGACCTCTTGGAGCCTTGGCCCGAGCTTCGGATCCGAGGGACTCAGTGTGCCTTCGGCGCCGTCCTTGTCAGAGCACACTGGTCCCTCGGATCCAAGGGGCTCGGCGCTGGCTCCGATCCGCTCATCGGATCCGAGGGGGAGCCGACTTTCAGATCCTGTTGTCGAGGCTGGCTCCCCCTCGGCTTTTGATGTAGTGGAGAGGGCTCTGTTGAGGGCATCCGGACCCCCGGCCCTTGCTTCGGCTCCGTCCCGCACTCCATCTGCTCTGGGCCAGGCTTCCATCACCCGGCCACTGGGACAGCCCACTTCACTGCCCCAAGCAGTTCCTGTGGTTCTGGATATTGCTGGTGAGGGCTCCTCGGACAGCCCCCCCGAGGAACCATCTCACAAGCATTCGTGTAAGAGGAGGCACATAGACTCCCCCGAGTCTTTAACCGAAGACACTGACTTGGAGGAAGGGGAAGGCTCCCCAAGATCACCCACTGAGGATGTCTCCTTCGGAGACATCTTGGAAATGTTACGGATTAGAGGTGGGTGGTCTGTCCCAAAGTCTTCCTTGGACGAGTCAGTGTTCTTGGAGGCATTTGAAGCGGGCCCGTCTACCTCTTGGGTGTCCCCTCCTGCCGACCCCCTGGTGGACCTTATTACCACCAGGGCGTGGAGGGACCCGGACACCGTGGAGCCAATCCCTAAGAGGCCCGACAGGATCCTTAGCCCCCCTGCTGACCACGCCCACTGGAGCAAGGGACCCCCGGTAGATGCCATGTTGTCGGCGGCAGCCACTAAGAGGGAACTCGCCCAGGAGAGTCCCTCAGTCCATCCCCCGAGCAAGGAGTCTCGGATGATGGACCGTTTGGGGAAGCGAATCTTTAGTTCAGCGACCTTCTCAGTGAGGGCGCTCAACTATTTGGCACACGTCATTAGGATGCAGAGCGATCTTATCAAGGAATACGCTGCTTCCCCCCAGAGTCCATATCGGAGGAGGACAAACTTATGCACTCCACCCGTATGGCCACTCTTCGTTCTGTGACTAACACCTCTATGCGGTTACTTTCCCACGCTACCGAGGGAGCCGCTAGAGCTGCGGGAGTGGGCCTAGTCACAAGACGGCAGGCCTGGCTCCGCCACTGCGATTTTACGGAGCCCTTCAAGGCGTCATTTGCGAACGCCCCCTTTGACGGTTCTGCCCTTTTTGGCAAGACGGTTCACGACACCTTGGTTCAGAGCGAGAAGGACGGGAAGACGCTGTTGGCCGTCGGAGTCCGCTTCTCTGTGCCCCAGAGGTCCTACTCTAGGAACCAAAAGGGCCAGAAGAAGATGTGGTTCCGGAAGTCGCAGCACTCCCAACCCGCTCCGGACAACCAGTCCTTCCGCGGCAGAGGAGGACAGGGAGGACGCCGCCCTAGGGGCAGAGGGGCTCCCAGGAACTTTGGGTCCAGGGAACCTTTCTCTGAACGGCCCACGCAGCAACCCTGAGGGGTTGCCCAACTGCTCCACTCTGGAGGCAGTCGGGGGACGTTTCTCGGAGCACCTAGCGTCATGGGAGTCCATTACATCAGACTGCTGGTACTCCGGATTATATCCAGAGGTTACAAGATCCCCTTTCTTCATGTCCCAAAGTTAAAAATCCTCCCCGATGTTCCACCCTATCAGAGGGAGGCCGCTTCAGCAGAAATTGGCCATCTGCTGAGAAAAAGAGCCATCCAGCCCGTCCCCCCAGACCAGATCAGATCAGGGCTCTACTCCAGGTTCTTTTTAGTGCCAAAAAAGACGGGGGACCTAAGACCCATTCTAGACCTGTCCCTGTTGAACCTGTCAGTTCCCAAAGAGAAGTTCCGGATGGTCACTTTGCAATCCATCCTCCCCCTTCTAGGGGAGAATCACTGGATGTGCTCTATAGACCTCAAGGACGCATACTACCACATTCTGATGGACAGACGATCCAGGAGGTTTCTTCGCTTCCGGCTAGGAGCCAGTCACTACCAGTTCAGGGTCCTTCCCTTTGGTCTCACCACAGCCCCCAGGGTGTTCACCAAAGTATTAGCAGTGGTTGCGGCCCACCTGAGGCTTCAGGGGGTGCAGGTCTTTCCATACCTAGACGACTGGCTTCTCACCGCCCCAACAAGGCATCTACTCTCTTTGGCAAGAGACTCCTTTCTTCGTCTAGCTCCCTGGCTAGGCATCACGGTAAACATAGAAAAGTCCAACCTGGTCCCTACTCAAATAATAGAATTTATAGGAGCCAGGTTAGACACGAGAAATTTAAGAGCCTTTCTCACAACCGACAGAGTTTGGAATCTGCGATTCCAGGTGCGGGCCATCCTTCACTCCAGCTCAACACCTGCGGAATTGATCCTGAGGGCGCTAGGGTCTATGGCGGCAGCGATTACTCTTCTTCCGCTCGCCCGCTTGAACATGCGGGTACTTCAATGGACACTTCAGGTGCAATGGTCATTTCTCTCCCTCCCCCTGTATCATCCCATTGCAATCAGCAAGGCTTGCAAGCGGTCTCTCTTGTGGTGGCTCCATTCTCCGGACCTCCACAGGGGCCGCCCCTTTTGTGCATCTCCCCCTCTCGCCACTGTGACCACGGACGCTTCCCGCCTTGGTGAGGGGGGGCATTTTGCGGGCCGGACGGTCCAAGGCACGTGGAGCTATTCAGAGACCTCCCTGCATATCAATGTTCTGGAAATGAGGGCGGTGCTCTTGGCGTTGCAAGCACTTCAAGCCCTTCTTCCCCTGGGAACAATTGCGATTCAGTCAGACAACATGTCGGTGGTCTGGTACATCAACAAACAAGGGGGAACCAGGTCTTACCCTTTATGTCAAGAAGCCATGAGAGTGCGGGAATGGGCGATCTTCACCAACCGCTTTCTCATCGCAACGCATATTCCGGGTCGGACCAACATCCTAGCGGACAAGCTCAGTCGCACCATTCTCTCCCCGTACGAGTGGTCTCTCAATTCTCAAGTAGCGAAACGTATCTTCGCACAGTGGGGGACTCCCTGTTGCGATCTCTTTGCTTCTCCCTTAAACGCCAAGTGCGACAGTTTTTTCGCTCTAATCCCCCCTCCAGGGGATTCTCCGAGAGACGCTCTGGTGCATGCTTGGCCTCCCGGTCTTCTTTACGCATACCCCCCTCTACCTCTGATGCTACAAGTACTTCAGAAAGCCTCTCGGTTGGGGTGCAGAATGATCCTCATTGCCCCGTTCTGGCCTCGACAGATCTGGTTCCCTTACCTAAGGTCTCATTATGAGAATCCACCTTGGATTCTAGATCCCATTCCGGATCTGATATCACACCCGTCGAACCTACCAACTCCGAACCTGGACAACCTGAAGTTGACTGCTTGGCTGCTGCAGTTCCACTCCTAATCAGGACTCCCGGTATCTCGTCCCCAGTTAAGGCCATTCTGGTAGCGGCCCACAAGCCCTCTACCAGAAAAAATTACCGCAGTAAATGGAAGCGTTTCTCCATTTGGGCAGAGTGGCCAAGGCCTAGATCCTTTCACGGTTCCCCTTCCTTTGGTTCTAGATTTCCTTACTACTCTCTTTAATGATGGCGCCAGTAGTTCCACGGTCAAAGTTCAGCTGGCGGCCATATCTCATTACCATGTTGGACACGATTCAGGGTCTCTTATGTCGGCTAAGTTATGCAAAACCTTCCTAAAAGGCACCTTTTTGCTCAGACCCCCTGTCAAAGAAACGGTTCCCCCGTGGGATCTTTCCTTGGTACTTCAGGCCTTGACCACTCCGCCCTTGGAACCTGCCGCCACAGTCGATCTTAAATTCTTGTCCTTTAAGACTGCTTTTTGGTAGCCATTACTTGGCTAAGAGAGTTTCTGAGCTTGGCCCTGTCCATGAAACCGCCTTATTTGATTTTTCATCCGGACCCGGTGTGCCTCAGGATCAATCCCTCCTTTCTTCCTAAAGTAGCTTCGGAAGCTAACATTAATCAGTCCATCAACCTCCCTGTTTTCTTCCCTAAGTATCAAAACAAAGGCGAATACAAGCTGCATTCCTTGGATGTTCACAGGCAGCTTCGTTTTTACCTTCATAGGACAGCTGGTCATAGGCAATCAGACCAGTTGTTCATTTCTTTTGCCAAATTCAATCTGGGTAAACCAATTTCCAAAGTTTCTTTGTTACGCTGGATTTCTCAGTGTATTCTGTTGGCGTACCAAGCCTCTGGGAGGCCCGCACTGGAGGGAGTCCATGTTCATTCGACCCGGTCTGTCTCTACTTCAGCGGCCTTTAAGACTAGGGTTCCTCTGGATGACATTTGTTCAGCAGCCACTTGGGCTTCATCTCATACCTTTATTACTCATTACAAGCTGGACGTCACTTCTAGAGGTAGAGCATCCTTTGGCTCCGCGGTGCTCCGGAATATCCTTCCATGATGGCCACCCAAGATTCAGGTAGCTGGGGACTCTGTCCCACAGGTTGCTGACAAATGAATTCTCCTACTTCAGATTTAGAAGTTATGTACTTACCATAACGTTCCATCTGAGTAGGTGGATTCATTTGTCTGCAACCATCCCGCCCTCCTATCCCCCTGGCCTTGTCAGTTTCCTGCATAGGGTGTGTTACCCTTTAGTTAGGGTAGTTGGTGCAGGGCAAACTCGATCTGAGGTCATGTAGGGAGAGCAGGGCATTATGGGTGATGGGAGGAGCTAGGAGCTCGGATCCATAGCTGGATAAACCATGCCGGTTCGGATCCGATATCGGATCCATACCCACAGGTTGCAGACAAATGAATCTACCTACTCAGATGGAACGTTATGGTAAGTACAGAACTTCTAATTACCTAGACGACCTATTCATTCAAGCAGAAGAGGTGACCTACTCCTACTCACCCACATCTCAGCCAGGGAATTTTTACGCCTTCTAGGCCTAATAACAGCTACTCTTCTAATGCTGCCCCTTGACAGGTTGCACATGAAGTTCCAGTGGTGCTTGAAAAATGGGTGGTCCCAGCACAATCACACCCTGGACTTTCAAGTGCCCTTCCTGATTTGCCTGAAAAAAAGAGTTGGGATGGTGGATCCAGTAAATAAACCAGGATCCAGGTCTTTTCTACAGCCCACCAAGCTAGTCCAATTCATGTACACAGATGCCTTGCCTCCGAGCTGGGATGGTGGGCCATCATGAATGGACTCAAGGTATAGGCTCAATGGGAGCCCTCCCTCCAGAAAAAAAACATAATGTGAGGGAAATGGCTGCTCTCCTCCTAGCCCTGAAGACCTTCCTCCTGCTTCTATAACCTGGTCCCCTACAAGTCTTCACAGACAACACCACAGTGATGTGATACATCAGCAAGCAGGGGATGACTAGATCCTATTTACTTTACAGGCTGGCAGTATAAGCATGGGAATTGGCTACTCAGTACAGTGTAACATTGCAGACAGTATACATCCCATCACAGGACAGCCATCAGGCAGATGCCCTCAGCAGGGCTTTGTTTCTGAATCACAAATGGATGTTACACAGGGATGTCTTTTTAAACATTGTCCAGCAATGGGGCACTCCACAGATAGATCGGTTTGCCTCCCTTCAGAACAGACAACTACAGCCATTTTGCTCCAGGCTCCCCTTACCACTAGCGTGGAAAGTGGATGCCTTTTCAATTTCATAGAAGGGACTGTTCCTATATGCCTTTCCCCCTTCCCTGTCATCCAGAAGGTCCTGCTGAAAATTCAGCAGGACAAACGAAAATTCTTGTTGGTGACCCCCTATTGGCCAAAGCAGCATTGGTTCCCCCTTCTTCTATCTCTTGTCAAGGACAGTCACCACAAGTTGCCTCACAGGATGGACCTTATCACAACAGAAGGGATCTCTTATTCATTCTCATCTGCAAACTCTCAACCTTACTCTGTGCATGATAAACTTCTGATCCCTTTCAGACACCTTTACTCAGAGGACATGCTGTCTGTCCTATAGGATGTCTGGAAACCTACTATCAGGAGATCCTACTTGTCAAAGTAGAAAATATTCTCCAGTTGGTGTCCTCTAAGGCAACTAAACCTATTCCAGGCAGATGGACCTCTAGTTTAGCCTATTTGTGCGAGCTCCTAAAATCAGAACTTTCATACTCTTCAGTGAAAGTTCATTTGTCAGCCATTTTATTCTGCTTACCTGTGGATCCACCCCATTATCAAGATTGGAGGTGAAGCTTTTTCTTAAAGGGGTTCTCCACATCAGACCACCAAGGAAACCTATCCCTCCTTTTTGGGACCTGAACTTTCTTCTAGAGAAACTTACCACTGCCCCCTTTGAGCCTGCATCTTCAGCCACTTTAAAGATGTGTACCTGGAAGATTGCCTTGTTAATAGCCCTTACTTCAGCTAGAAGAGTCTCTGAGCTGCAAGCAGTCATGGCTACCACACCCTCCTCCTTGCCCAAACTGGTCAACAAACTGTCCCTTAACCAATCTATCCATTTATCCACCTTCTTCCTACCACAGAATGACAAAGTGGGAGTGCTCCATTCTCTAGATGTTCACAGACAACTAAGGTTTTATCCGGATAAGACTAAGGACATTAGAAAGTCCAACCAACTCTTTGTATCATTTACGTAAAACTATATCTTTCTGTTACTCCTTCCATGGTAAAGAGCTACCACACACAGTCAAAGCCCATTCTACTAGAGCAGTGGCTTCGTCAGGAGTTTTTCTCAAAGGCATGGCTACAGCCACTATCCTAGAGACAGCCATATGGTCCTCTGTACACACCCTCACCAAGCACTATAAATTGGATAACATCTCTAGAGCCAGGGCATGATTTGCAAGAGCCATCCTCCATGGATTCCTGGAGACTGCCTCTCTTCCTCCACCCATTCCTTTACAAGAGCTGTGGTACTGTCCCACATATGAGAATACTGCAACTTGAGAATAGAAGGACATAGATTAGTTGTGTAAAATTTTACCATAACCATAGATATCCTTCTCTTCCATGTTTCATTATCCTTCTCTCCCTCCTATCCCCCTAGAGGGCCTTTTCCATGTCTGGATGGCATCTTTCCTTTATCCTTAAACTGTCTGACTGAGCAGTCAGTTCTGAGGTCTGTGCTTGTGAATGTCACATTTATGGCCCATGTCTGACATCCCATGCACCAGACAGCAACCAGGCTTAAGCTTTGGTAGAAGAGCTTAATGTTCCGATCGCCTGAGGCAGAGGATCCCATATGTGAGAATACTGCAACATGGAAGAGAAGGACATCTATGATTATGGTAAGATTTTACACAACTAATCTTTTCTATAAATGCATCCCTGATGCTTAATAGGATGATGCTCCTCTTGCCCTGGTGGATATGATGATAATCCTCACAGACAGGGAGCAAATTGGGCTTATGTACCATTGGTGGGAGGCACAATGGTTGTCAGGCAGAGGAGAAAAAAAGACAGTAAAAAACTTTGACTTGTGGATCTGTAGCAGCTCCATCAGGGCTGGATTTGTGAATGCCTTGTAGGTCAAGCATAGGTCATCCCTTAGTAGCTGGTAGGAGACACAGTAAAGAGATGGGGCTTTTAGTCTACCCACATAGGACATGTTTACACCATTAACTTTCTTTGTGAGGAACCCCTTAGGTTGCTCAAGCTGCTGTAAGCCCCTAATCAAGTATGTGCCAAATGGCATGTACTTGACAAGGTACATGCCAAATGGCACATTGTACTCCATTATTGGTGTAATGAGGACTGAGTGCAGCAGGACTTTGATTTCCTTGGATCTGAATGCCATACCTTTACTTATAAGTTGTGCCACATAGAAGGTCTTCCTCGTCACTGTGGACACATGGTGGTCAAAGTTCAGGCTACTGTGTCTGTATACCTAGATTGCTCACCTCTGCGCCTAATCTTAGGGGTGTGCTATTGGTGATGTAATTTGCAGGGATGTTTCACTTCCTAAAGGGTATAATTAATTTTTCACATTTAGTTTTAGGCTATGGATGTTCTTCATGTTTCACTGTTGCAGTCCTTACATTTGGGTAATCTGCTGGCAGGTTGCCCTCAGTCGGCCTGATTAACAAAGTCTTGGGTCCTGCGTCAGTTGCTGTCCCTTCTTCCATGACTTCAGGTCATCAGGGGTATAAAACATGCAGCCGACGCCATTACATCAGTCTTTCTTGCCGCGCGGTGCCCAAAGCAGAAGCAGTTCACAAGTGCCGGTTGGCTGACTCCTGAAATTTTCATTTTCGAGTTTCAGAACCGAAGTCTTCAACTAAAAGCCAAGTACCCCGTTGGGGAAACTTTTTCTTGCTCCTTACTGATGTCAGTAAAAGTTAATAATTGTATTACTTGTGGGAAGCAAATACCTCATAAGGATTTTCATTTGTACTGTATTCCTTGCTTAGGCCCTGACCATGACGTACCATGCAGTCAGTTTTGTGCTTTATTTAATCAGCGCACTATCCGTTGTCTAATCAGCGCACTATCCATCGTCAGTACATTTTTGCTTCTAAATATTTTGGTTCCCGGTTTAATTATCCAGAAATGACGTCGGTTAGCCATCCGACTATTGGAATACCAAAAAAAGTAAAGAAAAAGACAGAGACAGGCCATTGAGGTCCAGAACTGCCAACGACGCTTCTCCTAAGCTAGTCTCCAGTTCGCCAGTACTCAGTGAGGTGCTTTCGCAGCCCCGGATACCCGCTACTTCTGATTCGCAAGCCTCTACTGAGACCCATTCGGAGTTCAGTATGCCGCAAGATGCTTCACCTATGGAACCCACGGATGTCTCTACCTTGGATGGGTCCGGAGCCGCTGTGCAAGCACAGGCTTCTGAGGGTGTATTCAGACCTACAGATTTGTATATTAAACCCCCTTCAATTTTAAGGCCAAAATCTTGATCTATGTCTAAAAAACCGATGCCCAGGCCCACATGTTCAGGCCCTTATGCCTAAAAAACAAATGATCAAAATGGCTGAAGATTTAATTACTCTAATCAGGGGTAGTCAAACCCCCCCCCCCCCATTCTAAGAGGCCTAGGGCTGAGCTTGACTATGAATCTTCTGAACAGGACTTTGTTTCTTCTGACTCTTCTAATGAACAGGATTTGTCCATACCTACTTATGAGGACTCTGATGTGGAAGATTCCATTCCTTCTGCTTCGCCCCCTGAGGATTTTTCTTTTGGGGAAACTTTACATACCTTAAGGGAGCATTTCCACTGGGAAAGTCGGGATTTTTCTGAATCCAAAAAGAGGCTTAGGGATTTCCTTCTTCCTCAGCGTAGGCCTTTGGCTATACCTCCTGTACTACACATTGTTGATGATGTGTTTTCAGAATCCAGTATGGCTCCTGATTCCCTGCCTCCGGCCCCTTGTAAGCCAGACAGATACTACAGGGTTCCTGACTCCCACAAATTCCTTTTCAAAAATCCTTTTGCGGACCCTGAAACCATTTCTCAGTGGCCCAAGGGCATTAAGGCTTCTACTGCTAAAATTCCAACCCCTTCTGGTAGAGACTCCAGGGCACTGGATAGATGGGGTAAAAAGGTTTATACTTTTGCAACCTTAACAATCAGGGCTTTAAACTGTCAATTCCATATACTAAAATATCAACAGCATATCATGGGACTGCTTAAACAGAAAATGATGTTGATTTCTGACTGTGTGGAAAATAAGGATTTACAGGATGTATTGCATTCAGCTGAACAAGTTAGAAAACATACTTTGCAATGTGGTTTTGATTCTTTGGAGGCCTCTTGCAGGGCTGCTGTTACTAGGTCTGTGCTTCAAAGGCATGCTTGGCTTAAGGAGCAATCTCTGCTTAATCATGTTAAAGTAAAATTGTTGGATGCTCCTTTGCAGCAGGACCGTCTGTTTGGCAATAAGGCTGAAGAAGTTCTATAAAAGATGGAAGATAAAGCTAAATCTATGCAAACTGTGAAAGATTTCTTACAAGTACAACCTCCAAGATGTAGTAGGAACTGGCCTACTAAGAACTGGTCCTTTCCAGTTCCTTCCAGAGCCACTCAAGCCAAGCGCAGACATTCCAAAAGCACCAGGTTTCAGTCCCAAGGGACTTTCAGAACTAAGCAATGGGGTGCCTCCGCTTCCAAATATGGAAATAAGACACCGTCCTATGGTAAACAGTCTCAATGACTTTCCTTTAAAATTACCAAGCACTTACCTCTTAGCCACCCTTTTGGGGGAAAACTGGCTCTTCATGCAAAAAAACCAGGCAACTTATAACCCAGGACAAATGGGTTTTAAATATAGTGTCCCAGGGATACAGATTTCATTTCCACATGTTGCCAACTCCAAACGGATGGCCAGACCTGCCTCCAAATCAGTGGGCAGAGGCTCAGAAACAAGTACTTTCCCTCCTAAACATGGGGGCAATTCAACTAGTACCAGAAGAGAAAAAGGAACAAGGTTTCTATTCCAGACTTTTCCTGGTACCCAGAAAAGACAAATCATGGTGTCCAATTCTGGACCTGTCTACCCTAAACACATTTCTGGACATTCCAAAATTCAAGATGCTGACTCTTCACCAGTTACTTCCTATGCTAGGCAAATATGCCTGGTTGGCAACTCTAGATTTAATAGAGGCTTACCTGCATATCTCAATCAGGGAATCTTGCAGAAGATACCTCCACTTCAAAGCAGGCTACTTGCACTATCAGTTCTCTGCACTGCCCTTTGGCTTATCTACTGCACCCAGGGTATTTACAAAGTGCCTGGCTCTAGTACTTGCATTTTGCAGGCAAAGAAATATTCAAATATATCCATACCTGGACGATTGTCTAATTCAGGCAGAAAACAAGGCCATTCTTCTAAAACATCTGGCGTTTGTAAAAAGGGTTCTAACTTGTCTAGGGTACACCATAAACGAAAATAAATCACAACTGGTACCCTCTCAAAAAATTACATTCCTGGGTGCAAGCTTGAATACAACTGCCCAGATGGATTTCCTTACACCAGTAAAGCAAATTCATTTGGTGACTCAAACAGGTGGCCACAAAAACCCTGCTATCCACAAGACATATACTGCAAGCCTTGGGGTTCATGGCCTCCTGCATTCTTCTAATTGCATATGCAAGACTGTATATGAGGAAACGTCAGTGGTACTTAAAAAGTTTATGGAGTCAACATTGTCACAGCCTGGAAACAATTCCTATCATACCTTGCCTGCAACTAGAGTTCCTATGGTGGGCAGAGGCCTGCCACCAAAACAAGGGACTGCCATTCACACCACCCCCTGCCACCCAAACCCTAACTACAGACACATCAGACTATGCATGGGGGGCTCATCTGGCAGAGAAGTGCATTCAGGGCAAATGGAGCCCAAATCAAATGCACCTTCATATCAATCAAAAAGAAATGCTGTCTGTACAGAATGCACTGACAGCCTTCAAGGACTACCTTCATCCAGGACAACTAATGGTAAAGACGGACAACACCACAGTTATGTGGTACATAAACAAGCAGGGAGGTACACATTCCTACCCCCTCTGTAGACTAGCCATGGCATTGTGGAACATGGCCTTGAGCTATCAAGTACAGCTACAAGCTCAATTCCTGCCAAGAAAGCAGAATATTTTGGCAGACGAACTACGCAGAAATCTCATGGACCCACACAAATGGAAACTGGAACCACGGATTTTCAACATGTTGACTCGCAAATGGGGGAGCCCAGACATAGATCTTTTTGCCTCGCCCCAGAACTATCAGTTGGACACATTTTACACAAAAGCTCCTCACAAAAAAGCCTGGAAAGTGGATGCCCTGTCCTTCAGCTGGGAAAACCTATCAGTCTATGCCTTTCCCCCTCTGCCTCTGCTCTCCAAAGTTCTACTAAGAGTCAAACTGGACAAACCAAAAATGATTTTGATTGCTCCAGACTGGCCTCGCCAACACTGGTACCCACTCCTACGCAGTCTGTCACAAATTTCTCCATGGCACCTGCCTCAGACACCTTCCTTACTATCTCAGCAGAACAACCAAATTCTGCACCCTCAGCTCCAAACATTGAATCTTGAATCTTGCAGCTTGGCTAATCACTTAAATTCCCCCTTAGCATTCCTCAGCAAACCTGTGATGGATGTCATTTTGGAGGCGAGAAGACTTAGTACTAGAAAATCTTATGCTGACAAATGGAAAAGATTCTGTGCCTGGAATCGATCTCTAGGGATGAGCACAGCAGTGCCCAGTTTACCTCTGATTTTGTAATACTTAACTGAAATGCTTCGCACATTTTACTTCCATAAAAATCGATGCCTCAGCCATTTGCAGTATCTCAGAGGGGCCAAAAACTTGAGGCCACCCAGAAGAGCTCCAACCCCTGCCTGGGACCTTAACTTTGTATTGGAGAAACTCACTCTACCTCCTTTCGAGCCAGCTGCTACTGCAGACTTAAAATTTCTTTCCTGGAAAACAGCCTTTGTTTTAGCAATCACTTCAGCTAGAAGGATTTATGAATTACAGGCCCTTATGGCAGTGAAGCCTTTCATCATCTTTCATGCGGGACAGGGTGTCACTCAGGACCAACCCATCCTTCATGCCCAAGGTGGTATCCAGTGTGGCTCTTAATCAGTCCATTCATTTGCCAACTTTCTTTCCCAATCCACAGAACAAGGGTGAGCAGATTCTGCATTCATTGGATGTACACAGACAACTTAGATTTTACTTGGACAGGACTAAATCTCGAAGAAAATCTGAACAACTGCTGGTAGCATTTGCAGCAGGGTCAGAGGGAAAGGCTATTTCAAAGCAAATGATTTCCAAATGGATAAGCCATTGTATTAATTTCTGCCATAAGCACCATGGGAAACCTATCCCCCAGGTGGTCAGATCCCAGTCCACCAGGGCTGCATCCACTTCTACAGCCTTTCTCAGAGGTGTTCCTACCAGGGATATTCTAGAAGCTGCTACCTGGACTTCAGTTCATACTTTCATCAAGCATCATCATTTACCAATTTTCTCTAACTCCAGAGCTGGCTTTGCCACTGCTGTTTTGCAGGGCCTTATAGCCGGTCCTAATGCTGTATAAATCCATCCTCCCAACCATAGCTTTGGGAATCTACCCAAATGTAATGACTGCAACAGTGAAACACGAAGAACATAGTACAGTTGTGTACACTTACCATAAATGTAGATGTTTGAGTGTATTCACTGTTGAAGTCCTGGTTACCCTCCCTCCAGCCCCCTTTTTTTCTCTTACTATGCCTCTACTTTCTTTTATTACACTTAAAAGCCTTTTTGGTGTATTTGCTTTTGTTTGGAGGTATGTTTTTGTGTCTTAAATTATTTATATATTTTGCTCCCCATTTAGGGGACACCTGACATATGGGGCAAGAAAAACTGATGTAATGGCATTGGCTGCATGTTTTATACCCCTGGCTCATGGAAGAAGGGACAGCAAACCAACGCAGGACCCAAGACTTTGTTAATGAGGCTGACTGAGGGCAACCTGCCAGCAGATTACCCAAATGTAATGACTGCAACAGTGAATACACTCGAACATCTACATTTATGGTAAGTGTACACAGAGGACATGCAGGTGGTTGGTGTGACAGAGCAAGATGCAGAGGACAGGAAGAAATGGAAACAGTTGATCTGCTGTGGCGACCCCTAACGGGAGCAGCCGAAAGAAGAAGAAAAAGTACACAGCTGTACTTTCTGTCACCAATCATTTGATCTTGACCCTTCTAAAGGATATCTGCATCATTGGGGAGTTGGTGATTGTCCCCAGCTTGCAGTTGTCACCAAATTTCCACATTAGCCCTGACTTCAGTGATGTATATTGCGAATAGCAGTGGTCCTAGCACTAAGTCCTATAATGCACCACTAGTAGCTGACCTCTTGCTGGATCTGGATTCACCCACTTTAACCACATGTCCTGTCTGTGAGCAGATTGGATATCCATATGGTGATATAGCAATTTATGCCCAGATTTGTGAGTTTATTTATAATACCATAGTGGGTTATTATCAAATGCCTTGGCCAGGTTGCGGTAGGTGTTATGTTCTGTTTAGCCTTATCCATGGCTTAGTGACTTTCTCAAGGAAATCCATCAGATTCAATCTAATCCAGTGTTTAGAGGTTTTCTGTGTCATTATCAGATATAGGATTATTCTTTTCATGGCCTTACATATAATACTAGTTAAACTGGCGGGTCTGTAATTTCCAGGGTCAGTAGATAGTCATCCTGTGTGCAGAGGGATGACTGGTGCTCATCTCCATTCTATCAGGGCAAAGCCAGCCCCGATACTTTGGTTAAATGGAGATCCTAAGGAGGCCTGATAAGTTCTGATTTAAGCTGTTTAAGAGGCAACTTGGTGTATCATCAGGACCCACTGAAGTCATGTTTTTAGGTTCAGAGAGTACAGTGACAACCCGTTCTTTGGTGAGAATCGTCAGTGGAGTGGGGGAGGGTATTTCTTGGGGGAGAACTGGGGATGATGGGGTGGTGAAATTTGAGCTGAATTTGTCAGCCAGCAGATTTGCTTTATCTTTTGGCTGAGTATAAGTGATGCCATCTACAGCAAATTCCACACATTGTTGGGTGTTGCCTTTAAGATTGCAGACATAATTGAGAAATGCCTTATGGTTATTCTTAGCTTTGGAGGCTATTTTTGTACCTCAGAGTTTGCTTTCAGACTTGACTAGTTGTTGGTTCACTTGTTTAGCTTAATGAGGGATTTTTTTTTTTGCTCTGTTGTACACATTCCCTCTTACTTCTCAACAGGATTTTCTTTTTCTTTCTTTTTTTTTTTTTAATACAATCTAGTAGTACCAGGGTCCACTAGGGTGGTTATTTTTTGCGCTTTGACCTGGGTTTATTTTGGTTATAGTACTGCTGTTTTTATGCAGTTGTTTGTATGGTTATACAGATCTTTTGTGTATGCCTCTGTCTTTTTTTTTTTTTTTTGATTTTGGAGAGCTTGGAAACTATCTATGCAGTCCCTTAATAGGGAGTAATTTACCTTAGAGGAGTTCTTAAAGTTTTGGGGTTAGATGGGGGACTAGCTTTACCTTTATTTCAAGAGAAATTGCTTTGTGATCTGATATTACCAATGAGAACATCACACTGGAGGGTTCAGCATTCTCCCATATTTGTGACTAACAGGATATTTTTCCCCTCGTGGGAGTGCAGACAAGCTGCTCCAGAGCATTTGAATTTACAAAGTCAAAAATCTGTGGGCCTGCATGCTAGTGGTCTTGTTTCCTTCCCAATAGTTCATTTCACCCATGAGAATGGTATTGGGCTGAATGATGAGTGATTATAGTAACTTCAGTTATGATTAATGGATTTCCTGTTTCATGTTGGGTGACCTGTGGCTAGTAAGAATATGGTAATGTTTTTTTTCCCGTGGTTAATTGGACATGGAGTAGCTCAAGCATATTTTTTGTCCAGCCTTAGTGTGGTTATCTTTTATGCAGCTAGATATACCTCCACCTTTTGCTCTTTCATGTTAAGTGGGCAGTTGGATTGTATGAAAGGTGTTATAGCTGTACACTGTTGGAGTGCTTTCTGTGGCTTTGAACCATGTTTCAGCAACTTCACTGACATCAGCATTCTTAGGGTGCGGAAAGCTTCCAGGGAGTGCAGTTTCTTGTTTATTTTTAAAACACCTTTATTTGAATTGTCACTTGTGACATAGGCAGATTTACATTTACACAAATGTAATCACATGTATTAACAAATTAACATTAGCAAGCATTATACTTCATATATATTGTTATATATCATATAACCTAAGCAACAGTACATACATTTTTCAATTCCTGCACCTTTTTAAATAAGAAACCATCACTTATGACATAAGCAAACATACATTTATGTAAATGAAAATGAACCACACTGACACAATCCTAATTGCAAGTATTTTGCATCACAAACCCTACTGGCACACTCCCAACTTCAAACATTATACATCACTTATAATCTACCCAATCTTTTTCAGTCAAACATTACATAGCTCATTTAAAGTCCTGCCTCATTTTAAACCTCATTCCTCCTCTATATGTATTCTTCCCACAATTCCCATTTTTTTTCTGTGTAGTTTTCACCTACCCTTTTCTAAAGATCTCAATGCCAGTTGTTTTATCTCTGGTACTATATTCACTACTTGTAATATAGTTGGTTTAGGTTTTGATTTCCATTTTCTAGTAATTGCTTTTTTGGTTGCCACCATAATTAGATACACCAATGCCTTATCATGTCTAGGCAATTCTGATACTGTATCATAGCTCAGAAAAGTCATTTGCCCACCCAGCATCTCTGACATTGCATCCTACAGGGAATCTTTAAAGTCTGCTAACCCACCTCACTCAAAAATATTGTTCCTAAGTACCACTTTCTTCCCTTTCACACCTCCCATATTTGCTGTTTACCTGAGGAAAAATTCTCTGGAGTCTACTTGGGGTATAAAAATATCGACGTAAATATTTCCAAGCAAAAATCCTAAATCTTATAGACTTTGTTGCATATTTGGGAGACATACATATATACATATACTCTTGTTTCTTTGTGACTTGCTTATCCAGTTTCTTTTCCCACCCCTTTCTAACCTCCTCTGATTGATTTTTAACATTATCATGTAATATTTTATATGCTGTACTAATTATTTCTTTTTAATGGCAGCTTCTGTTCTAGATTCTGCTAGCAACTGTACCAGTGCTGGTCTTTCATTTAGGACCCCCCTTTTTTTCCTCTTTGGCAATACTCTGATATCAGTCATTGATAGGTCAATCTCTAACCCACAGTCCAAATAAATTCTTGGCTTCTTCCCATTCTATTACCTTTTCCTCTCAAGTTATTTGCTCCTAGTACCTTGGTTCATTTGACAGTTTTCTTCAATAAAATCCAGCCCCCTCTTGCCTATTGTCTGTATCCCTAATTGCAGGCATCCCTATGGGCAGAATCTCCTTTCTCCATTCCCGTGTTGACTTAGTTCTTAGAATACTTTCTGCTACTTTATGGATATAATATTCTGTATGATTGTTATTTTCATTAAAGGCCTGCATCCAATATCCCAGTCTCACCTTGTTTCTTGAGCTTCCGCCTGTTTCAACAGCATCCCCTTCTACTCTGAATTGTAGTTTTCTGCTTGTGTTATGTATAGAATCCTTAACTGTGTAACTCTGAAATGCCCCTTCAAATTGGGTAATCCCAAACCACCGAGGTCTACTGGAATGATCAGTTTATCCCACTTGACTCTTGCCTTCTTCCCCACCCAGATAAAGTCCTTCAGCTCTTTAGTAACTGCTGTCCACATCTTCTACTGTGGTTGATAAAAATATGCTTGTCCGATGTATAAGAATAAAGGGACCAAAAACATTTTGACGGCTTCTATTTTACTATCCACATCCATATAACAAAGCTTCTATTTTCTCAGGTTTTTCTATTATCTTTTGTTAAGTCTGTTCCCACATATCCTTAGCTGCCACACTGGAATAATTTTTAATCCATACTCATAAGTACTTCACATTATCTTGTCACCATAAATACAGATATTGCTGAACCAATTTGTGTGTGGGTACATAATTTACTGCTATTGCCTTTGTTTTTGTTTCATTAATTTTGTATCCCAGAAAGATTTGAAATGGTCTCAAAATGTTACATAACACTGTGATGTCTCTTTCTGGTTTTGTCAGGTATAAAATTATATCATCTGCAAATAGAGCCAGCTTTTCTTGACTACCATAACAATTATATCCTTGGAATTTCTGATTCCTTTGTTTTCTTTGCCAGTGGTTGTAAAAATAATGCAAATAACAAAGGGGAAGTAGACACCCCTGCCTGGTTCCTCTGCTAAAGCAGAAATTATAAGAGAGGACTCCACCCACTTTAATTTTTTCCTTCGATCCCTAATTTTTTCAGGAAATGCAAATGCTTCCATTGCCTTGCTTATAAAGTCCCAGCGTACTCTGTCAAATGCTATCTGTGCATCAAGACCCACCAACAACAATGGTATCTTCTTGCATTCTCCTTCTCTTTGGATCATCAGTGTTGGAACTCCCGGGATGGCTGCATATTGAGTAACAACTTAATTCTAGCTTACCCGCTGTGAAAACAGAAACTCAGCAGAGAAGGCCTGTAAACTTGTGTTTATGGGTAAATTTCACTAACTGGCTAATAAGCGTACTGCCTGGATGTCAGGAAAAAAGAAATACAGAGGAGATGAAGATAAATTGGCTACAAAAAAGTGAGGAAGAAACACTGATGGGGAAAGTTCTGCAGCTGTTCAGCAAAAAGCAAAGAAACCTCCAGACATGAATTCCAGTAACCTACAGGAAGGTATAAAACAACTGCACACAGACCTGGTTAAACTTAATGAAGCACTGATATAATCAACACAAACAACAAAAGGATGGAAGAAGCTTTAAACAAATATTCAGATGAGGTGACAAAGCTGCAAAGATCAGAGGTTGAATTGAAGAAAAAGCTGGCTGAATATGAGACTGCTCAAGAAGAGATGTTTCAAAAATAATAGAGGACAGAGCACGTAGGGAAAACCTGAAAATGTTAAGTTGTCAATCTCGCCTTCATTCTTGCTTGATGGGTTCGGAGCCGATCCTCGGCTCCGACTCGGCACTTTGCTAAGCTCGAGAGTCACTTTTACCAGCTCGAGGCAGCCCCATATCCCATGATGCAAGGCGGTAAGTACCCAGATCTCGTTTGCCGCTTCGCTGATGAGGTCCTCCTTTTGCCAGCTCCTGGTAAGTGTTAGTTTTAAACTACTAGTTGCCCCTAAAATTTAATAATATTCACTTTTCTTTAGAATACTTTCATTTTTACTTAATTGTAAGCCCTTTTCTGACTAAAATTATTTTTCCTTCCTCTTCTTTTAGTCAGGCCTTTATCCCCCCCCCCCGTTAGGGTGTGTGTGTGAGAGGTTAATTATTGTTTAATAGATAATCTTTAGTTGTCTGATTGGGACTGTGTGTGTGTACTGTTTTGTGTACAACCATGTCCAAAGAGCAAAGGGTCTCAGGCTTTAAGAAGTGTGACTCGTGCTGTCAGAAGATGTCTCTGACAGACGGTCACACTTCTTGCTTATATTGCCTGGGACCTCTCCACCTGCAGGACTCCTGTGCAATTTGTCATTCCTTTAGCCAGAGAGTCCTGCAGGAGAGGAGAAATAAGTTGATTTTAAGGGGTCTCCTTAAACCGGAGGGCTCTCCGGCCAAATCGGCTCCGAGCAAGACTTCTAAGTCTTCCAAGGCCCAGGCTTCTGTATCTAAGCTGGTGGCCTCGGCTCCGACTCCTTCGGAGTCGAAATCGGCTCCGGCTGGAGCCGATCCTGTCTTGCCAAAATCTTCGGCACCGATGGCTATCGGTGCCGATACTGCTATGGTCACCTTGGTGTCAGCTCCGACTGGCTCTGACCACCATGTGGCTCAGGCTTCGGTGTCGGTGCTGACCGTCTCCGACACCGTTACTGTTATGTCTGTATCGGCTCCGGCTGGAGCCGATGCATCAAAATTTCATTCGGAGCCGAAAAGTCATCGGCTCCGTCTGGATCTGTGGCTTCTTCGGCTCCGATGGTTCCTTCGAGGAAGAGGTCCAGGTCCCCTTCCTTGGAACCGATACTTTCGGCTCCGGCCTCACCTCTCCTTTCGGAGCGGAGCCATCGGAGCCGATCATCTAGGTCGTCCAGGCTTTCAGACCATGATTTAGAGAGGGTGGTAAGTAGATTGTTGAAATCACAGGCACTGGCCCAGATGCCTCATAGTCCGTCTCAACAGACGACTATTAGTCCACACCCTCTTCAAGTTCCTCCTTCGACTCTACCTCAGAGTTTGGAGCTGGAGTCTTCGGGGATAGTTACTGCTATGGCTGAGGGGCAGATACCCCCCCCTTCTGCACCCTCGGCATCTACTCTTATCTCCTCTTCGAGACCTTCCTTGGAGGGATTCGGTGGTCGGGCTTCCCTGGTCTCCTCCGAGGGGGTGAGTGGCATCGGACCCTTGTCCGACCCCGCTCTTCCCCTTGGAGCCTCGGCCTTGGTGAGCTCGGCTCCGACATCTGCCTCGGAGCCTTCCCTTTCGTTGGGCCCTGGAGTCCCGGTTTCTTCAGAACGGGTTCTCTCGGATCTCCCTGGGAGGGGGGCCTTCGAGGTGATGAAGAGTGTGCTGGCCACTGGGCTCAGCCAGCAGTCTATTCCCTTAGCTCCTCCCTCTACAGTGCCTGTCGATATCTCTTCCATCTCTCTTGCTCCCGGACCTAGAGATCCACCGCCTCAGGTTTCCCCACTGGGAATAACCCCCTCTTCCGAGGATTCTCCTGACCAGTCAGAAGATCCTCCGCGCAAGAGGACTTGTAAGAGGAAACACCTAGACTCCCCTGAGTCTATCACTTCGGATACCGACTTAGATGAGTCGGAGGGATCCCCAAGATCCCCCTCTGAGGATGTCTCCTTTTCAGACATCCTAGAACTCCTAAAACAGAGGGGAAACTGGCCCTCCACAAATCCCTCTGAGGATGAGTCTGTATATCTAGAGGCGTTTGGATCTCTGCCCTCCACCTCCTGGGTGTCTCCGCCTTTCGACCCCCTTATGGAGGTTATTGCTCGAAAGGCTTGGGCTGCTCCTGACTCTGTAGAGCCAGTTCCTAGGAGGCCGTCTAAATTTATTACAGCCCCTTCGGAAAAGCAATTCCTTACGAAAGGTGTCCCTGTTGATGCCATGGTGGTGGCGGCTGCCACTAAGAAGGAACTTGCAGATCCTTCCGTACCAGTCCATCCTCCTAATAAGGATTCTAGGACCATGGATAGGTATGGCAAGCGTATGTTCGCTTCAGCAACCTTTGCTATGCGCTCGCTGAACTACTTATGTCACTTCACCAGACTCCAAAGGGACATCCTTAAGGAACTAGGTGAAGTAGTGCAGGATCCTACGGCTGCAGGGGCTCAAGAGAAAATTGCTTCTCAGCTAGGAATCCTTAATTCTATAGCTAACTCCTCCATGCGACTGATATCATATGCAGCAGATGGAGCGAGTAGAGCCGCAGGTACAGGGGTGGCTCTTAGACGTCAATCCTGGATGCGGCTCTGTAATTTTGCAGATCCCTTTAAGGCGTCCTTCACAAACTCTCCCTTTGATGGGTCAGCTTTGTTTGGCCCTCAAGTGAAGGATACATTGACCAGGTGTGAACAGGACGGCAAGACTCTTTCTGCCGTAGGGGTCCATTTTTCCACCCCTTCTAGACCTTACCCCAAAGGACAGAAGGGTGGAAAGATGTGGTTCCGCAAATCCCAAGGAGTCACGCCGGATACACGTGGTCATTTTACCCCTAGAGGCAGAGGGGGTAATAATAACAGACGCCGCTCTAGAGGCAGAGGGGGTCCACAAACCAGGGAAGCAGAGAGCCTCTCTCTGACAAGCCCTTCCAGCATCCCTGAGATGTTGCCCGACTGTCCATCCTTGGAGGCAGTCGGGGGAAGACTATCGCTGTACCCAGAAGCCTGGCGTTCCCTCTCTCAAGACAGATGGGTACAGTCGATTATATCCGAGGGTTACAAAATTCCTTTCGAGGAAAGTCCTTTCTCTCACAAAAATTCCCTTCCAGATGTACCACCCGGTCTAAGGGAAGTTGCAGAGTTAGAAGTATTAAAGCTTCTACAAAAAAGAGCCATTCAGCCAGTTACAACAGAACATTCAGAGCCCAGAATCTACTCAAGATTCTTTTTGGTCCCCAAAAAGACGGGAGACTGGAGACCAATGTTGGATCTCAGCAGACTCAGCAAGTCTGTGAGAAAGACAAGATTTCGAATGGTCACACTTCAGTCAATTTTGCCCTTCCTAGAGAAGGACAACTGGATGTGCTCAATAGATCTTCAGGACACGTACTATCACATAAAAATTCACAGACGTTCCAGAAGATTTCTCAGCTTTCGGCTGGGGTCCAGTCATTTTCAATTCAGAGCCCTGCCCTTTGGTCTCACTACAGCCCCCAGAGTGTTCACCAAATGTATGGCAGTGGTCACGGCTCTCCTGAGACGTCAAGGATTCCAGGTGTTTCCGTATCTCGACGACTGGCTCCTTTCAGCCACCACCAGGCATCAACTTCTTCAAGCCAGGGATTACACACTAAATCTCTGCACTCAATTAGGAATTTCGATAAACTACGAAAAATCCTCCTTATTGCCCTGCCAGTCTATTACCTTCATAGGCGCAAACTTAAACACTGTTCGGATGTCAGCAACCCTCACAGACCAAAGAATTTCAGATATACAAAGTCACGTGAGGATCATCCTTGCCAACAAAAAGGTGCAAGCCAGAATGGTTCTGAAGGTGTTGGGACTCATGGCTGCGGCTATTACCCTTCTTCCCCTGGCCCGCTTCTACATGCGTCTGCTTCAATGGATGTTGTTCACTCAGTGGTCTTACCAACAACTTCCAATGCGTCACCAAATCCTGGTGACACAAAATTGCAAGAATCATCTTTCATGGTGGATTACTTCCCCCCAGATTCACCAAGGCAGACCCTTTGTATTCCCAGCCCCGGTAGCCACTGTCACTACGGACGCCTCCCTGATCGGGTGGGGGGGTCATTATCAGGGCAGGATGGTTCATGGGACGTGGCAACCGTTCGAATACCACCTGCACATAAATGTCCTAGAGATGAGAGCAGTGCTTTTAACGTTGCAAGCTCTCAACGACTTTCTTCCCTTGGGAACAATTGCAGTTCACACAGACAACATGTCTGTAGTATGGTATATCAACAAACAGGGCAGAACCAAGTCCTACCCCTTGTGCCGAGAAGCTCTCAGACTTTGGCAATGGGCGATCTCCTCTCATCGGTTTCTGGTAGCAACGCATATCCCTGGGAAAACCAACATTCTAGCGGACAGGTTGAGCAGAGCTATTCTCATGCCTCACGAGTGGTCTCTCAAACAATCTATAGTGGAGGAGATTTTTCTAGAATGGGGCCGCCCATGTTGCGATCTTTTTGCTACTCCCTAAAACAGCAAATGCCCAGACTTCTTTTCTCTCTTCCCACTGCCAGGCCATCCCCCCAGAGACGCTCTAACCCAGGATTGGCCCCAGGGACTTCTTTATGCCTTTCCTCCATTTCCGCTTATTCCACAAGTTCTCCAGAAAGCCACCGTTTTGAGAGCCAAAATGATTCTCATTGCTCCCTATTGTCCTCGACAAATTTGGTTCCCGTTCCTCCATCATCACCTTTTGGTGCAGCCGTGGCATCTGGACCCAGTGCCAGACCTTCTGATTCACCAATCAGGTCAGCTGCACTGGTCTAGTCCTTCTCTCAACCTCACAGCATGGTTGCTCCACTTCCTTCCTTAGCCAGGCTTCCTATGATCTCTAATCCCGTTAGGGATATCATAGTGGCTTCCCTAAAATCCTCTACTAGAAGGATTTATACCAGCAAATGGAAACGCTTCTCTTGTTGGGCAAGAGCTAAAAATATAGATCCTTTTACTTCCCCTGTTCAAGCAGTCTTGGATTTCTTAGCGGAAATCTTTCACGCGGGCTCTTCATCTTCCACTGTCAAAGTTCAGTTGGCTGCTATCTCAAACTTTCATGTTGGGTTTGCAGATCACAACATTATGTCCCACAGGCTTTGTAGAGCCTTTCTAAAAGGAATCTTTCTCCTGAAACCTCCAGTCAGGAGTCCTCCTCCTCAGTGGGACCTAAATCTAGTGCTGACATCCTTGATTCTTCCTCCCTTCGAGCCAGCTGTTTCATGTTCCCTGAAATTTCTTTCATGGAAAACACTCTTCCTTGTTGCTATTACCTCGGCAAGGAGAGTGTCTGAACTTCATGCTCTCTCTGTTCGTCCCCCTTATTTGATCTTCCACAAAGACAGGGTATCCTTGAGAACTAATCCAACCTTTTTGCCTAAGGTGGCCTCGAAAAATAATTTGAACCAATCTATTGACCTCCCTGTATTTTTCCCTAATTACTCAAACAGATCGGAACAGAAATTACATTATCTTGATGTTCACCGCCAACTCAGATATTATTTGGACAGAACAAGACAATTCAGGAAATCCGATCAACTCTTTATTTCTTATGCTGATAACAAGAAAGGCCTTCCTGTCTCCAAAGTGACCTTATCTAGATGGCTTTCTTCCGTCATCTCTGAGATCTATCAGCTCAGGGGAAAACAGCTGTGCTCGAAACCTAAAGCGCATTCAACCAGAAGCTTAGCCACTTCCACAGCCTTTCAGGCTAGACTTCCATTAGACACTATTTGTGCAGCAGCCACTTGGGCCACTCCTCATACCTTTGTTTCTCATTACAAATTGGATTTGGCCTCCAGGGATAGAGCCAGTTTTGGCTCTACAGTTCTCAAGAGTCTGTTCCATTGAGCCACCCAGGATAGAGGTGCTAGGGACACGGTCCTATCAAGCAAGAATGAAGCCGAGATTGACAACTTAACATTGAGAAGTTATGTACCTACCATAACGTTCCATGTTAGTTGTCTTCTCTCGCCTTCTTTCTTGCGACCCACCCTCCTGCCCCCTGGCCTGGACAGACCTTTTTCTCCCTACATGGAAGAATGCTTCTTAAGACCAGACAGTTCTGGTCTTCCTTAGCCATCCTTCAGGTTTTTCTGCCTTTCTTTCTTCCTTCTGGGAAGTTTTTATGCTAGGTGTTATTGCCTATAGATAACAAACGAGAGCAGGGTACTTACCGCCTTGCATCATGGGATATGGGGCTGCCTCGAGCTGGTAAAAGTGACTCTCGAGCTTAGCAAAGTGCCGGGTTGGAGCCGAGGATCGGCTCCGAACCCATCAAGCAAGAAAGAAGGCGAGAGAAGACAACTAACATGGAACGTTATGGTAGGTACATAACTTCTCATTTTCAGCTGTACTAGTGAAAGGGGAAGGAACAGACTGCATTAATTTTATGAAAGGAGAAATAAGCAACTGGATTGGTATTTCACAGCAAGAGTTGTTAGTTGAAAGGGCACTTCATATGTATTCTCCAAGCCTGACTATGAGAAAGCAACCTAGACCTTAAATAGTAAAAATACAATCCTATCAGCACAAGTAGCTGATTTTGACAAAACTGTGGCAGAGGGACAACGTACTAAAAGTGGGAAACAGTAGAGTGTTTGTGGAGAAAGATTACTCATTGTACACCAGGCAGAAAAGAATCAAATTTATTCCACTATTCAGAAAATGTTGAGATGCAGATGTGAGATTCAAGCTGATGTACCCAGCTATCTTCAAAGTATTCTTCCCTGGAGGGACAAAATAATTTTTTGATGAAGAACATGCTAAGGAGGAAATACAAAAGTTTGTCCCAACAAAAAGTGATCTGTGAAACAGAGATTCTGTTTCTCGATGTCCTTCTATTCCAGTGTTGCAGTATTCACTAGTGGGTTTACCCTTCTTCCCATCAGCTTGTTCAGCCAGGTTTCCAAAGTTTTTTCAGTCCCTGTTGGTGCATCAGACATCTGACGTGTAGGCTGGTACATGGTCCATAAAAGTGAAGTCTGCGTGCACCAGTCCTCAGAACTTTTCAGCCGCCAGCCGTACACCAGGTGTTCTGCTATTCACGGATGTTGGATCAGTTTTGCATTAAGATACGTACCCTGTTGGGGTTTTTCTTCAGTCCTTTGTAATTAATATAGTCTGTTAATGTCCGGTAAGAGCAAGTGCAACTGTGGTCGCCAGATTCCCCACAAAGACACCCACAACCAGTGTCTCTTTTGTTTGGGTAGGGATCACAGTTATAAAAACAGCGCCATTTGTAAGTCATTCGTCCCCAAGACCCTTCATCACCGACTTCAGGCCCTCGACCTATATCTCGAAAACCAGCGTCTTAGATCATTCTTGGAATAGAATCCGCTACTGACACCCCATCTGAACCACCTAGGAAGAGGGCCAAGTCCAGAAGGTTATCCACTTCCACCGTGCCTCTCTCCACTGATTCCCGGCCTGTAGCCACCATTAGCTTGGCCGAGGAACTGGCATCCGCCACACTGGATAAAGTGGATACCTACCAGGAAGCCACAAAATCCAGAGCGGACGACACGTCCAGGGCGTATATCCAGGCGCCTGATTCAGATGCCAGGGGGAAACCAGCTTCAGAGATAGGTGCTTCAGAGTAGGCCTCTGCCGATCCATCTATTTCCTCAAGGCCGACCAGCAGCCAGATGCCAATTAGGCATGCAAAGAAAAACCAAAAGACAAAGCATGTCGCTTCAACCCCTGAGACCTTGCCAGACTGGAAGGCCTTCAGTCAGATTCTTTACAATGCCTTCCTGGATTTTAGGCCTAAGTCTGACCTCCCTCATGCTGCTCCACCTCTTCTGAG
Source organism: Protopterus annectens (assembly GCF_019279795.1). Lineage (NCBI taxonomy): Eukaryota > Metazoa > Chordata > Ceratodontiformes > Protopteridae > Protopterus > Protopterus annectens. Next base: position 170,038,293 of record NC_056735.1, on the reverse strand, counting down.
TCCCAGGCCTATTCTGCCAGAGACTATCCTTAGCCATCCTGCTGAGGAAGAAATGTCTGACTCCTCAAAGGTCTCCTTGTCTAATTCTTCACAAATATCTTCCCTTCTGGGGTATGGATCACCAGAAGAAGCATTTGCTGAGCCTGACTCCCTTGTGGAAGACCTCATCTTTGGGGGACATGGTTAATCTTATGAGGGAACATTTCAAACGGGACTGCTCAAATGAATAAACAGAAAAGATTCTACGATTTGATCCAGATGGAATCTTCTAACCCGGCCCCTATTCCTCCTGTCCAGCCTGCCTTCATGGATGCTTTAGTAGCAGCATGTTTAAACCCTGACTCGCTGCCACCTGCCCCAAGAAGGGCAGACCGATTGTATAGAGTACCTGATGCAGACACATTTCTTTTCAAATGCCCTCCAGCTGACCCAGCAACCATTTCCATTGCCACTGACAGGGCTACCACACTTCTCCCCACTACCAGTGTCCTGCTTGCTGATAAAGAGAGCAAGGCCATGGAGAGGTGGGGGAAGAAGATATATACTTTAGCTACTCTAGCCTTTAGGGCTAGAAATTACTGGTCACACATGGCCAAGTACTCCTTGGCATTACTGGACAAAGCTTCTAAGGTCCTTAATGAGATCCCTGCCTGCTCTGCAAAGGTATCCCTGGCTTTCTTTTTTGGGCTCATTTCCCAAGACAATATGCATTCCCTAAGGTGTGCATATGATGCAGCAGAGGCCTCTGCCAGGTCAGCTGCATCTGTTTCTGTATTGAGGAAATGCTCTTGGCTGCATCTCCAACCTTTACCACATGACTTTAAGGCCAAACTCTTGGATGCTCCTTTGGATCACACTGCCCTTTTTGGCTCCAAGGTAGCTGATCTCTTTAAGTCACTTCAGCAAAAAGGGAAAGAGCTCCAGGATCTAGAGCATCTCCTGGTCTTGCCAATCCCAAAATGTCAAAGAAACTACCTGATCAAGACATAGTACATCAGGAAGACTTCTAGGTCCTCTGCCCCCTCCAGATCCAGAAGACCACACAGGAGGCATACTACTCAGCCTAGGACATCTCAAGCTTCCTCACAGAGACCTCCCTTTCCAGAAAGGACAGGCAGCATCTGACTGCCTGCCTCCTTTTCTACCTTCCCCTCCTCCCAACATACCTTTATCCTCCCGCCTTTCTCACTGCCTCCCTGCATGGGCCCTAGTGACATTCAACAAATGTGTTTTGTCTATCCTGAAGGAGGGTTACTTCATGTCCTGGATGTCCCACCCCCCAAAACGTCCTGTCCTTCTACCTCCACCCTCTCAATGGTCCCTCCTTCCTGAGGTCCTAAACAACCTGCTGCTCCAAGGCACCATAGAACCTGTCCCCCTCTGCTCGAGGGAAAGGCATTTACTGCAGAAGCTTTCTAGTGCCCAGAAAGGAGGGACCATGGAGACCCATCCTACACCTTTCCAACTTCAACCCATTCCTGAAGGTTCCTTCCTTTAGGATGATAACACTACCCATTCTCTTTCCCCTTATCCTTTCTCAGGCCTTCATGGTGACCCTGGACATCAAAGATGCCTACCTACATATTCCAATAAAACCATCCTCCAGAAAATTCCTCAGATTCAAAGCAAGCTCCTTGTATTTTCAGTTTTGTGCCTTGCCCTTTGGACTCTGCACAGCTTCAAGGGTATTTACAAAATGCCTAGCCCCAGTCATTCCTTACTGCAGAACAAGAGGTACGCAAATTTTCCCATACCTTGACAATCTGCTAATCCAAGCAGCAGACAGACAAACCCTCCTAGGCTAAGAGTCCTAGCCCACACAAAGGACCTTTTGCTCCTGCTGCAGTCCTTAGGATTCCTCATAAACTTCCCCAAATCCAATCTAAATCCTACACAAGACATTGTCTTCCTAGAATGCAAAATCAGAACAGACCTCAGGATGGCCTTTCTATCTCAGGAAAAAGTGCTTTCCCTGATCCAACTCCTTCAATCTGCTCTCCTTACACCCACCCTGATGACAAGGGAATTTCTTAAACTTCTCGGCTACATGGCTGCTACAATTCCTATGGTGCCACTGGCAAAATTACACATGAGAAAGATGCAATGGTATCTTCACTCAGTATGGACCCAGCATTGTCACCCCCTAGAGTTCAGAATCACACTTCTACCCTGCCTCCACCAACCAAGGTCTTCCTCTACAATTGCCCCCCTTTTCAGGTCATGCACAGAGATGCCTCAGATCTGTGTTGGGAAGCAACATTAGACACAAGGAAAGTACAAGGTTTGTGGAAAAACAAACAATGGCATATCAACATCAAAGAAATGTCAGACATACTTCTGGCCCTGCGGGCCTTTCTACCCTTCCTCAGACAGGGCATCCTGAAGATCTTCACAGACAACAACACAGTACCATATCACTGTGGTGTTGTCTGTGAAGATCTTCACAAACAACACCACAGTGATATGGTACTTGAACAAGCAAGGAGGGACCAAGTCCTACCTCCTCTGCAGACTGGCCCTTCAGGTATGGGATCTAGCTGTCCCCCAGGGGATCACCCTACAGGCACCCTACATCCCATCCCAACAAAATTGACAGGCAGATTCCTTAAGCAGAACCTCCTCAGACAGTTACAAATGGATGCTGTCAAGAGAGGTATTCCTACAGTAGATCCACAGGTGGGGTATTCCTCAGATAGACCTGCTCACCTCCTCCACAAACAGGCAACTACAGAGCTACTGCTCCAGAACTTACAATCTGAAGGCTCTTCAAACAGATGCTTTCTTAATGTCCTGGAAGGGAAAATACCTATACACCTTTCCCCCTCTCCCCTCTGAAACAGAGTCCTACTGTAAATTCAGCAAGACTCACCAGAACTCTTGTTGGTAATACCCTTTTGGCCAAGGCAACACTGGTTCCCCCTACTTCTTCATCTATTCAAGGGCAATCACCACAAGTTACCTCCCTCAGTGGATCTAGTCACACAGCACCAGGGAACACGGATTCACCCACAGTGGAGATCCCTACACCTCTCCCTGTGGCTGATAGGATTCTGATTCTCCTCAGACACCTGTATAACAAGGATGTTCTGTCAGTCCTGCAGGAGGACAGGAAACCTAACACAAGAAAATCCTATCTGTCTGAATGGAGAAGGTTTTCTATATGGTGTCAGAAAAGACAGTCACTGGACAGCGGCCTGCCTCTAATTCTCTCTTACCTGTGTGAACTGCTAAAGACAGGATTGTCTTATTCCTCCGTAAAGGCACATCTGTCAGCCATTTCTGCCCGCCTGACTATGCAGCCCCCATTTGCTTCCAGGCTGCCAGCCAAACTATTCCTAAAAGGTGTTCTACACCTAAGACCCCCTAGGAAACCAACTCCTCCTCCCTGGGATCTTAATTATGTGCTGAAAAAACTCACTCTGCCACCCTTTGAACCAACTGGTAAGGCAGACTTGAAAGTTTGCACATGGAAAACAGTACTGCTAGTAGCTTTAACATCAGCCAGGAGGGTCTCAGAGCTCCAAGCCTTCATGTCTACCCCACCCTTCCTAACTTTCCATATGGACAGGATCACCCTCAAAATTAATCCTTCATTCATCCCCAAGGTGGTTAACGACCTCTCCCTTAATCAGGCTATTCACCTGCCCACCTTTTTTCCTAACCCTCAGGGAGACAGTGCAAGAGTCCTTCACTTCCTGGACGTACACAGGCAACTCTGTTTCTACTTGCATAAGACCAAACCGATACGCAAATCAGACCAGCTGGTTGTTTCCTTCCACCCCAGGGCTCTGGGGAAAGCTGTAGGGAAGCAAACCATTTCTTCTTGGATTGCAAGGGCAATCTCATTTTGTTACTCTCACCATGGAAATACACTAATGGGCAACATCAGAGCTCATTCTACAAGTGCCATGGCTTCCTCTGGAGCCTTCTTTAAAGGTTTAGACACTTAACTCCATTCTGGAAGCAGCTACTTGGTCATCTGTGCACATCTTCACCAGCCACTACAAGCTGGACCACATCTCCAGGACCAGAGTAGGATTTGCCAGGGCTATCCTGCAAAGGTTCTTGGAATCCTCATCCAGACCACCACTCAGCCAGCAGTGAGATTTTGTACTCATCCACTAGTGAATACTGCAACATTGGAATAGAAGAACATAGGAAAGTTGTGTAAAATTTTACCATAACCATAGATGTCCTTCTCTTCCATGTTACAGTATTCCTTCCCTCCCTCCATCCCCCTGTTCTCTTTGCACTTGCTCTCCTCGGCTCCTACTCAGGCTATGCTATCAGGACTGGCTCTTGCCTGGAGCTTCTTGGTTCTGAGGACTGGTGCAAGCAGACGTCACTTTTATGGACCATGTACCAGCCTACACGTCAGACATCTGACGCACCAACAGGGACTGAAAAAGCTTTGGAAACCTGGCTGAACAAGTTGATGGGAAGAAGGGTAAACCTGCTAGTGAATACTGCAACATGGAAGAGAAGGACATCTATGGCTGTGGTAAGATTTTACACAACTTTCCTTTCTTCTGGTAGTAAAGGCCAGAGAGAGACTGTACCTGTGAAACTTCTTCCAGTGTTTCAGTGAAAAGTGGAGTGAAGGAAGGGAGCACAAGAGCTGACTAGAAGAATTGATAGTACATTAGAGATGAAGCAGTGACAGGATTTGGGTGATGGAGATGAACAGTAATAAAATCAGTAACAATGTGAGATTATAATGCAGTAATTGTAGATGTGAAATATGACAGAAAAAGCAAATCTGGAAATCTTGGACTTTTTCAGAATTTGTTGGACTTGGGGGAGGGGACTCTAAAGTATATGTCCTACTTCATGTAATTAATGTTCAAAAATGCTTTGATGAGGGGAAGAGGAGGGATAAAGTTAACTGTAAGTAGATATTTTTTTTTATTAGCACTATTGTCTTGTATGGTTTTCTTTGCATGCTATAAAGTAGTTTTCTCAGTCATCTTTAAGTGCAATGGGGATTGCAAACAGGTGCTGCTTTTTTTTCTTTTTTTCTCCCTTCTCTCTTTCATCTTGTTCAATTTTAAGAAATGTAGGCAATGCAGTGACAAAAAAGCCTGGTTAAAAGAGCATGACGAGAAGAACTGGTGTGCTTTTTCTCATTTTTGCATGGGGCAATGACTGGGTTTGAAGACCTTGGATTGATTTGGTGACGGGTTTTGGGAGTGGGCAAGTAAATGGAAAAGGATATTGACTATTATGAGGCTTTTATCTAGCAAAACCATGTATGTTCAGTAGCAATTCTGCATATGGTTTCCATGTTCCCATGGAAACAATCTGATAAAGAGAAATTGGCTCCCTGGTTCTCATGCCTACATGCTGGTAATTGGCTGAAGGAAAAACTGGGAAGAGAAGTTGGCTAGGACACACTAATCTCTGAAAGCATTTAGGTGTTTTCCCTACTGGGAGAGATATAAAGAAAAGGCAAAACCAATTAGCACTTAGTAAAAGCACAGCCTGCACCATGGGTCTTAGCATGTTTAACCTTTTTTTAGGTAACTTGTCTGTGAGTATGGCTGTCAGTTTAGGAGTTTTGCTCCTCTTAGGAGGGTAAAACTTCAGTATTTGAAGATGTACATGCTTTTTTGGGTTATTATTGTTAATAGGTTTTAGGGGGTATTGAGGTCTGTCCTTTTTGAGGGATTTCAATAAAACAAAAATTTTTATAAGATGTGACAGGCTCAAATGGATATGACAAGAAACAACTGTGTAAAAGTTCAACTTGTCAAACAGTGTATGCATGTAACACAAAAGCTGGAACTAGACATTTAACAAAAAAGGTGTATGTAAAAGGTGGAAATAACTTTGTAATGCAGTGATGCTTTCTGTAATGTCTTTAAATAACTACATTCTCACACATAAATACAAAACGGAAAGAGTGGTGAACTATATTCAACAATGTACAGCACAAATAGCTATGTTACAGGAGGCCTTTTGTGCCACTCAAACTGGTATCCGATAGTATGAGTTCTACATTGCCACTGTCAGGATCACCTGTGATAATAATCAACAAACATAAGAAGGAAAGGAATAGTGACTGGAAAAGATCCAAATCAAAAAAAGTTTGTGCTTACCATGTGCAGGTGGTCTTTCATATGTTAATGTTGATGTCAGTGGAAGGAAGGCTAATAAGCATCACAATGCAAATGACACAAGGACAAGATAATAATGCTATGCCAATCTTCCCCTAAAGAAACATCTCAGAATCAATCAGGCTGACCATCCCCTCCCCAACATAATCTCTGTTGGACTCTGTCTCTTCTAAGGCACATGTCTCAGTGTTTCCAGATGTAGAAGTAGTAAACCATTTAGATGTCTCGAATGGTGGTAAATGACTTATACATAACATACCTGGAAGTTCTTTTTGGGGCATGTTTGGCCTGGTCATATTAGCACCTACCAAGGAGTCAGGGTGAACCCTCTGCTGAGCTGTTGGGATCTCTGACAGTGGACAATAACTGCTCAGTTTTAGTGAGTGGTGGTTTGATAGTAAGACCACCCCGCCATAGCTATTTGTTCTTGTGCTACTGCAGTTGCCATCCTGCATGCCACTTTAATTGTATCAGTGGTATGGTGCAGCACCTGATTATAGTTTGTTGCACAGACTCTCACTGCATTGCCAGCAACTACCTGCTACCATATGCTCTTTATGGCAGACATATCACCTCTGTCTTTGTCAAGCAGCCTTTTATGATGACCTCCCTTACCAGTTCTCTGCATCACTGAATGGTAGCTTGTGTGGAACAGATAGTCTGCGTGCCATAATCCTGTATGATATAAAACAGAACAAAGATAAAATACATTTGTATCACATGTCAAAATCATTCTTAAAATCTGTGCACCCATCCTCAATACAAAACAATTGAACACACTGTTCATTTCAGACTACACTCAAGCTAAGGGAGTCACCCCCCCCAACTCCCGAAAAAATAAAAAAATGTAATACATTAATATAGCACATTTTAGAGTGGCACAGATGTGCTTTGCTACAGCACTCTGAACAGCAGTAAGAGAAGAAATTCTACATCTTCCCTAAGTATCACTGTGGTACATGGTGTAAATAAAATGAATTTATGGAAACAGGAAAGAAGAAGATGCAGAGTTTGAATCCAGCTTAAAGCCACTTGCTGCTTGTAATGTTTACAGCAAATGTGAAATTACAGTATGTGTCTTTTTAATGGTATAACTGTTGATGAATGGAAGAGCAAGTCATGTTTGTCCTTGTGTTTTGTGGTGTGGAATATAAATTGCATTTTTTATTTGCCTTTGTAATTTGCACACTGCTTAGCAGAGAACAAACAGGGTTCACAGGTGAAGGAAAAAGTGAACAATATAATTTCTGTATTCTTTATTAGCAGAAATCTTCCTGTCACTGGTGCTCAATGTTTCTAATGAGTGATGTGCATATGATATATACATCTCTGTGGCATAAGCATTAAATGCAATTACTTTGGAATTATAACCGAGTTTCTCTCAGTTCAGATTCATCCTGTGTGAAAGGAAAGTGGAAATTATTACTCAAGATTTATGACTTTCATCACAACTTCATGTGCTTTTTCTTCTGTTTCTTGCCTTCTGCACTTGTTCACTGCTGAGCAGCATGCAATTGAGCTTATCTGCTTAAGGAAATAAGTGAAACATTTTATTTGGCCAGCCTTCTCTAGTGCAACACAGGCTTAGTGGTGATGTGTGGACATCAGCTGTCTGGCCAGTACTGAGTGGAGAACATCCATGTGCTGTGTAACTGTCTCTGTGGCACAAGGTGTAAGCACAGTCACTTTACAGACAGGACACAGGTGATCCAGGGATTAAATCCAGGCTGCACTTATTTTTACAAATGGTATCAGAATGCCATTTCCCACAATACTTTGATCAGGAAGGTAACACTACATACAAATAGCTATCATAAGTAGGTTGATTGCAAGAAATATATCAGTAGTACTTTGATAACTAGACTTTTCTAGGTGGGGTGGCATATTTCATTAATTACATAAAACAGTTGAGTACATGTGTAAAATTGTTTAAGTATGACAATTATGATAATTAAAAATGACTTGCATATCTGTGATGGGCACAATCCTTTAGTTAAAATCATCTTGACTCCTCACGTAGCCCAATGCTGCGGTTAGGACTGTATGTGATGTGAATTATGTATGTATCATACCCCAACCTGTATTATTCATTTCATGAAAGTCTATCCATCGGGCATATATTTACAAACAGTAATACTGCCTCTTTCACGGGAAAGCACTTACCAGGACTTCTTATGGTCATACACACATACAGACCTATTTGAAGTATATCTCCATTCATACTGAATGCAGTACATCTATAATGATCATTGTTGAAGGGGAGTTCTCCAGCAGCACTGACAAACAATAACCTGCCTTGAAATGTATGCATTATTTATTCCGTAGGCTTGATTCCCACCTTGTATAACTAGCTTTTCATAGTGTACAGTTCTCAAACGGTTATGCCCCAAGTCATCCTATATAACCTCTCAAAGACCAATGCTTACAAGCCAAGCCATTAAGCTAGTCAGTGTTGACCACTGGAAAAAGTGTGAATAGGATGAGTGTCACACATGGCATATCTCACTGCCATGTTTCACACCTTCTTTGGTGTTTAATAAAATCCCTTCCTCTTTGTTTGGCAATAGATCGCTCTGCTTTCCATTACATGAATGCAGTTGGCATGGGTGTGCATGTTTATGCACTGGCTGTTAAATGTGAGATTGTAATTTGGTGCCAGTTTAGACACAGAGTTGTTGCTTGAACTTCTGCTGACATGGCTGGTGTGGAAGATGATGGTACTAAATTTAGAGTGCAGAGGTGGGGTGTTGAGGAGTCTGCAATGTTTTGGCACTCCTTGTGAAGCACTACGACCACATAGGCTACTGTGGGAGAACTACACGTCCTCTCAGTATAAGACTGAGGCTTGGAACAGATTAGCCAAGGCTGTATTTAGTGTAACTGGCATCCCACACATGTGAGAGAATTGTTGTCATCACTATAGTGACCTAAAAGAACACAAGAAGGACATGCTTAGCCAATGGGAGGATGAGTTTAGAACTACTAACACCTCTCAGTTGTGTAAGTGTACTGACATCAGCATTCAGTTATACAGAATGCAGTAGACAGCCAAGGCTGGTATTCATTATGCTTTCATGTCTCTTCTCTGTTGTATAGCTGCTGAAGACATTGCAATGAACAGGGAGATATACCAAGAGAGGTTAAATTGCCTCAGAGAGGCACGGGGTACATATGCATCAGGTCCTACTGTAATCCTAATATCTACTGTAATTATATGTAATACAGCAATAATGAAACAAATAGTTGTATTTATGATATAACAGTGCATTTGATTAATGGTACAACAGAGTAAGACTTTCCCATCATACCTGGGTGTGGCAAAGCGGTATAGACTGGATAATTGGGTAATCATGAATCTGTATTTTGTGAAATTATATAGTCATGTGACATACCATGGGTCTAAGTCTCTGTCTTTTTTTGTCTCACCCTGCATCTTCTCAATTTTTTGGAATAATTTATATGGCCTAAAAATGTTTTATTGTCATACATTTCTGCTTGCAAATACTGACATTCAGCAAAGAGAGGCAGACAACTACTACAGATTGGCCTGCATCCATGCACAGGTTGCAGCACTGACACACAACACTTCAGGGTTCCAAGCTGTCAGTGCTGTCTCTACAACCCCTGTCCTACCTGCTCTGTCAGGTAGCTCCGCCCCACCTGATGGTACATTGGTACTATCTGAGAGAAGTAGTATTGGAGGTGGTGATTTTGTCAACTGGCAAGAGCTGACAGGGCTGGTGGAGGGTATGATGGAAAGGGGCCTTGGTGGCGTGAATCAGCCATGTAGAAAAGGTGCTTTGTCATATTGCCAAGTTGATGCCATGCCAAGCACTGACAAAGAAAACTGGGACAGGAGACAGTGATGACAGTTCTGATGGTGAGAACTAGATTCTCACTGTTCTCAGGTGTGATATGGGTGCACCTCTGATGTCCCCTACCTATTCACAGTCATTTTATCCCCCAACTTTTCATGTCCATTACCATCTCTGTCAGTCTGTCACCAACCTTTTTAAGACATCTGCTTGGCCTGATGTTTTTGTTCTATGTGAGAAATAGACTCTTAAATTAGCTATACAGCACATTTCACATTTTTTCATTGGTTAAATTGTATGAGTGATACTTAAATACACAGTGAATTTCTGAGCCTTTGTCTTTTTCTGAAAATATTTCAAGCCTGCATAAACTAAAGCACTGCTGGTGATTCCCTGCTGGGTGAAGAAAGTAAACCAATATTTTCTTGTCTCTGAGTGATAAAGCTGCTTTCTGTTTTACCTGCTCCATTTTGTTTTCTGTTTTAAGAAATTTGCTTGATCTGGTGTTTTTGTTCTGAGAGAGATATGCACTTAAATTAGCTCAGCTGCACATTTTACATTTTTACATTGGTTAAATAGTTTGAATGATACTTAAATACACACAGAATTTCTGTGCCTTTGTCTTTTTCTGACAGATTTCAAACCTGCATAATCTAAAACACTGCTGGTGATTCCCTCCTAGTTTTCTCACCCTCCCTCCCTGCTATTGATCTGCTTTTTTATACCTTGTGATTTTATGCTGCCTACCCTTACTATAAATTGAGCTTAATAAGCTCCTCTATTGCTACACTGCTGTTGTTATATTCAATTATTTGCCTTTCTTTATGCTTATATTGAAAATGTGCATTTTGCCACTCATCTGTTCTACTGTACTTTCTCTGAATTCATTCTCTAGCTAGCTGTTGGATAAAATAGTATATTTTTACACTCTAGCAAGCACTTGACTTGTTTTTACATCCATTGGTCAGTGGGTTTTTCATTTAGTGCACTGGGAGGTACCCTGGTCTGTTTAGGCTGAAGAAACACGAGATTTATGCATGCAGTTTTATTGGCTGGATGGCTTATAGGTTCATAGGTTCATACTAGGCTATTTGCCCTAGAGCATTTATAAGCCTAGCCAGAGTGTTTAGCTTTCACCACCCATTTTAAATGAATTTTGCTATGCCCTTTTTCGAGGTTAGTATACTGTGCCTCTGTCTAATAGTGACACAGAAGTGATACCCGGGGTAAACCTATGATCTCCCATCCACTCATCAAGATTCCTCTTGAAGAGAGTCAATGAGGGACTCTGCCTAACCTGGACTGGGATTTTATTCCAGAGTGAAGGGAGCCTCTGGGTTATGAATCTGTCCCTCCAGCATGTCCTATTTATTTCAGTGCTGAGGTTCAAGTCTCTCGAGCGCGTAGCTCGATGGGATTTGGATTTTCTGAGGTGCAGCATGTCCATTAATTCCGGGTTGGACATGGCTTTATACGTCAGGCACAGATCGGCTCTGAGCAGGCGGTATGCCACTGAGTAGAGCTGGAGTTTCTTTAACCGGGCAGCATATGGCATCTGTTTGAGCCCTTTGATCCTCTTGGTGAGGTACATTTGGGGTCTTTCCAGTTGCTGCAGGTGTCTGGTAAGGTACATCCCAAAAGGGGCATTGTACTCAATTATGGGCCTGATGAGGGATGAGTAAAGAGGCACTATGACCTCCCCTGATCTAGATATGAATACCTTCATGATTAGGTGGGCTATATAAAATGTTTTTCTAACCACTTTGGCCACGTGGTTTTCAAATGAGAGATTGCTATCAACTTGGGTCCCCAGATCCCTAATTACTTCTTCCGTACTTAATGGATTACCACCTATGTGGTAATTTGTGGGCACTTTGTTTTTGCCAAAGGGGATAACTATACACTTTTTGGTGTTTAGCTTGAGGCCATGGCTCTGGCACCAGTTGTCTGTTTCTATGAGGCCCTTTTGTAGGATGCTTGTGTCGGCTAGAGAGTCGATTATGGTGCCTAGTTTGCAGTCATCTGCGAACTTGGTCAGCCAGAGTCCTTCAGTGTTGGCCTGTACCTCTGAGAAGTATATACCGAACAAGAGAGGTCCCAGGACTGAGCCTTACGGGACGCCACTTGTAACTGGTTTGGAGTCTGACATGGCTCCAGCAATTCTAACCATGTGGGTTCTGTCCTTGAGCCAGTTTGCAACCCATCTAGTGACATAGGGGTTTATATTTAAGCTGGCGAGCTTATCTATAATGCCCGAGTGGGGTATTGTATCGAAGGCTTTTGCGAGGTCCAGGTAGGCTGTGTGGACCACCTTCCCCTTGTCAATGGCCTTGGTGACTGTTTCAAAGAAATCGACCAGGTTTAAGAGGCAGGATCTTTGCTTAACAAAGCCGAACTGGGTAGGATCCAGTGTCTGTAGGTCCCCAGTATCTTTATTTATGAGGTCCATGATGATCCTTTCCATAGCTTTGCACACCAAGCTAGTCAGGCTTATGGGGCGATAGTTTCCAGGATCCGTTGAGGCACCACCTTTGTGGAGAGGGACCACTGTTGCTGTACGCCACTCTTTGGGTACATATCCTGTAGTAAGGCTGAGATTGAGCAGTAGTTTTATGTTTGGGTTTAGCTCTTGGAGTTCATGTAGGATGCAGCCCGGGACACCGTCTAGTCCCATTGATGCTGTGTTTTTTTGCTTTGTAGAGGGCGGCTCTTACCTGAGCATCTGAGATGTCAGGGGGGCAGCACTCTGCTGGGATAGATATTTGCCCTTTTGGTGGGGAGGGGGGGGGGGAGAAGTTTGCGCTGAATCTGTCAGCTAGGATGTTGGCAATGTCTGTGGATTCAGTGTATTTTTTGTCATTTTGGACTAATTCTGAGCATATCTGGGAATTCCCACCCAGGTTCCTAACATAACTAAAGAAAGCCTTGTGATTATCCTTAGTGTCCTGTGCAATTTTTCTCTCAAAGCTGGCCTTAGACGATTTTATGAGTGCCCGTAGTTTTTTGCTAATACTGATCAGAGATGCCTTCCCTTTTTGCGATTTTGCTCTATCATGTAGTAGCTTCCTCCTTCTATTGTATAGTTTGTTTATGGTTGGGGTCCACCAGAGAGGACACCTGCCTTTGGAGGATTGGATCTTGGTTTTATTTGGGATTGCATGATCCATGCATTCCTGAAGGTGTTCATAGAATGCATTTATAAAGGATTCTGCGGTCTGGGCCGTATTTTCCACAAGCCCAGGGGCTTTGAAGGATTCCACCTCGGTTTTGAGGACTGTGAAATTTGCTTTAGAGAAGTTTTTCACTGTGGTTTTCTGGGCAGGGGGTGGGGTCAGGATGTGAATATCCAGTGAGATTAGTTTATCGTCTGCTCTTACCAGTGAGGGATACATTTCTGGTCTGGAGCATAGAGCCGCCATGCTGGTGATGATCAGTTCCAGTATGTTTTCCCCTCTTGTGGGAGTGGTAACAAGTTGTTCCATAACATTTGAGTTTATAAATTCTAGGAACCTTTGGGCTAGGGTGTTGGAGCTAGAGTAATGCTCCCAGTCTTTGTTTGGGTAGTTGAAGTTGCCCAGTATAATGGTGTTTGGAGAGACCTTCATATTTTCCAGTGTTCTCAGGAAGGCTGAGTGGGGTTCCTGGGTTTGGGAGGTTGGTCTGTAGCAGGCTATAAACTGGAAGGCAGTTTTACCCACTGTTAGTTGCACATGGATAGTCTCTGATGCTTCGTGCTGTGCCACCAACCTGGAGGTGTGGGTATCTTTGACGAATATTTATACTCCCCCTCCTTTTGTGGTTCGGTCCAAGTTTTGGGGCTGAAAAGCATGGTATGAGGTATAACCTGGTAGTGCTGGGGTGCTCTCGGGAGCCTTGAACCAGGTTTCTGTTACTGCACAGATATCCGATGTTCTCCATGCTAAGGAGAGTTTTGAGTGCGTGCATCTTGAGGTTTAGACTTCTGGCGTTGAGTAGCATTACTCTTAGTTTCTTATCCCTTGTGATACCTATGGAGGTGTGTTTGTCGTTTGAGCCTTGCCTAAAAAAGGCACTATGGGGGTGGCAAGAGCCTTTGCCAATATCCGAAAGCCCAGGGGTGACAGGTGCAAGCCATCCCTAGTGAAGCATCGTGGCTTTTCGAGCATTTCATCCCAGGCTGACAGGCATTGGATCCCCTTTGAATGACACCAATACTTAAGCCAATTGTTGAAATTGATCATCTTGTCTTCATATTGTGGCATCATTCTTGGTAAGATGCTACTCAAGGTCAGGGTCATACCAGCCTGGGCTACATGCTCGGAGAGCTCCTCTATGTCTCTTTTCATGTAGTCCAGGGAGGTACGTCTCAGGTCATTCACACCAGCATGGGCAATGAAAATAAATAATAATTTAAAAAATCAAATCAGTCTATCATCTTTGTAGTCCTCATCCTGAATGCCTTATTTATTGGTGATTCATCTTTAATCATGCAAATAACTTTATCCCTAATAATAAGCTAAAATTATGAGTGTTCTGGTTTCTATATAGCAGAATAAAATATACTACATTTTTTACTTAAATTGCACAGACAACACACATTTTATAGTAATGCAATGTGTTAGCTTCAGTGACACATCAAGCAGGAGCATGGGGTCTGTTAAGTGCAATTTTGCTTTGATCACAACTGCTATACAAGATTTTGACCTTGACACTGTTCTTAGGTATATTAATTAGGTATATTTAAGGAGCATCATTCAGAGTTTTAGGCTTGAGCTCTGAAATCAATACTGTCCATAAGGTATGTTTTGTTCTTGAAAAATGTATGCTAAAGGGAAAGAATCCCATGGACAGACAGGTGGGTGATTCTGAAGTAAAGAATTGTTTTTCTATATCTTTTACCTGTCTTTCTGCTTGTCATCAAGTCCTCCCAATTGTTCTTCAGCCCATTCATTCCCAAGGAGTAGGGCAGCCTGCCAGATCCACTAGTGCTAAAGCCGTCTGGGGGTGCCATCATCCAGGCTTCTCCTGGACAGTTAGTACTCTTCCTAGAATCCTGGCAATAAGAGCATTATTTATGAACCCGACCCCACACCTGGTGATGGCATGGGCAGCTGTGCCACTGCAAGGGCTAATTACACACATGCTACTGGCAAGGGCTACCATTACCAGCACTGGTGGTCATTCCCTCCCTGCAGTCCAGCCCCCAGTCATAACTCACCTCTGTCCACTGGTCAAGGCTAGGTTATCTGAGCAATGGATGTAACTGGACTATGATCCACAGACCTTCTTACCCAGGATGGTATACTACAACTGTCTGGTGAGCCCAAAGTTGATCTTGCAGTAATATCCCTTCAGCTAGTTTTTTGGTAATATTCAGTCTTGCCACTGTTGGCTGGCCTTACCACCCTTGAAAGGGAGTTAATTCCCTGATAATGCACACCCTGGAGAATATTACTATGTTTAGAGAATGGGTAATATGTCAAATTGCTTTGTATTTGTTTTTAATTATTTTTGTAAAATAGTTCCTCCACCTATCATTTCAAACTTGTATATGTAGTTGTTGTTGGAGGAAGTATTTTACATCAAAAATATGTAAGTATTTATGTAAGTATTTAATGTCCACACTCACACACACACACATGAAACACATACACATACATATGCACAGCAGTTACATCCACTTTGTTGAGTAAATACGTCTGAGATGTCTCATTGTGATCAAATGAATAAAAAAAAGAAAATCCTAGAATGCAATGTATTGCCACCTCCCCATGCCTCTTATCTGTTTTGCCACTTAGTTCTGCTCAGTCCCTCGTAACATGTTTTATTTGCATGTAAATCATAAAGGATTAAAGTCATTAGAGTTTCATACTTATTGTGCAGACAACGTGTGCTGATGGATTGTCTTTTGCAGTCAAAAAATCGGTATGCTTCTCTCAGTCTCTCTCTCTCACTGATGCTCTCTTTGTCTCTCACATGTAGAGACACACATACACACATATGTATGTTACTTTTTTCTTTGTCTCCTTTTTAAGTTTCAAACTCATTAAACAGCAAAGCTGTGTAACAGCAAAGCCAAGTTTAGTGAGTATAGAAAATGGTGTTTCTTTGCTTTTTTTTCTGTTGGCTTCACGGCACCCTACTATGCTGATGTGAATTGGCAGACTTGTTTTTTACTGGACATTACTTATACATTAACACCATGTTGTAGAATGTTTGTTCTACAACCAAGGTGATAATGTACGCTTTGTCTATTCTCTAAAATTCAGTAGGAGCTAGACTAGGTCTTGTGTCACTGTACTATTGTGGACTACCTAAACTTTGCGGACATAATCTCTTTCATTCTGTCCTTTGCTTCCATACAAACTACTCAAGAAAACTTGCCCTCCATCTGTGTGAACATAAGCTGGATAACAAAATTTCTCTCAATTACTTTAATAAACACTGGTATATCAAAGTCCACTCTACAACGAATGTCTGTCTCTGTTGGTATGGATTGAACCAGTCATTCACCTCTCCTGCCCATCCAAAGCCAAATTCAAATAAGTACACAGTTCTAGAATGGGCAATGCCAAATGGGTCACCCAGACTCACTCTCCCAAATGTACATAATTCTTTAAAGAATGATCACTCTCCAGTCATTATATAATTCTAAACTAAAAGATCAAAGCAAACAGTAGCCTTCAGAATTTTCTGAAGAGATCTTGAGCATGTCTTTTTATCAGAACTCCCCAAAATGGCTTGGTTCTCAGTACTATCTCAGTCAAACTGCAGTTATGCCCTACTCACACTGCTGATTTTTCTCGTAACCCTCCAAGTTATTTACTTTCCAATCAAGACCAGGCTGTTTAAGTACCAGCATTCCCCCTGGCTCACTCCCACTTATCACATAAAGGGACAAAGCCTCATCTAACTATAAATCAGCAGGCAACTGCATTCCGTACTGAATATAAACAGCTCTGTCATTCAACAAAAGCAGCTTTACTGAAAATAAAACTGGTTAATTCCATTAAGAATCACAAAACTTTCTTAAGAGAGAGAATTTCTTTTATAGGAAGAAATCCTCAAGCTGCTACCATTTCTCCTTAAAGGGCAACCATTTAGTCTCAGATCCATTATTAAATGCTGGAAAGGCTAAATGATAAATGAATAAGTAAAATAGTAGAAAGTTAGATGGGAGATGGGCATTTTGGATTCACATCTGTGTGTAGCATGAGTGACTCAATATTTACAGTGAAACCGATAGTGGTGATAAAGCTAAAAATCAGGAAAAAGACCAAATGAGCATTCCTAGATTTAACAAAAGCATATGACAAGATCCCAATAAAGCTGTTTTGTGCAGCCCTGTGATGATTCAACATCTCAGAAACACTGATTGAAACAGTGTTGGCTACATCCAAGGACCCAATAATGCAAGTATGAACAGTATTTGGACTCAGAGAGGTTTCCAGTGAGTGGGTGTGCATCAGGGTTCAGCACTGAGCCCTCTTTTGTTTACACTGGTGACGTATTGATTACATCAGTAAACAGGACTGAGGGGACAAATCAGCAAAGCCGCTGTATGCAGATGATGTGGTAGTACAGACCCTGAAGGGGTTATATCAGATGATCGAAAGTGGAAAATATCGAAGATCCAAACCTTGAACTGGAAACCTCAAAATCGGAAAACATCAAACGTGGAAAAAAAAACAGTACACACCTAAAACAATACAAAAAACAGTCTATGCAGAGGGCAAGCCCTCCTGCACCCCCCACATGGGGGGGCTTCACACCCCCCGCTACTTAAATATACCAACTCCGAGATCGCACTACAGTGCAGTAAAGGGAAGTCTTCCCTTCCCACACTCTTTGGCAATCTCCACTTTACGCTTTGTTTTCCGGTTTCAAAGTTTCAAGTTCGAGGTTTGGAGCTTCGATATTATCATCTTTCAAGTTTGTGATATACACCCGACTCTGAATAGTAACTTCAGCAAATAATAGGTGACTAGAATGTAAAACTGAAGGCACATGGGATGAAACTGAATACATTCAAGGCAGTGGTCATGGCAATAATTGGGAGAATTCAGAGGGTGGAAAACTGAGATGAAAAAAACAGTGGAACAGTTTAGCAGCTTCAGATATCTGGGAGTTGTCATTGAGGAGAAGGGAAGGCTGAATGAAGAGACTAAAGCTAGAATCAAAGGTACTGCAGCCAACTGGCTCAGAGTATCAAGGGCAAGGCAGAACATGCCAGAGAAGCTGAGAAATAAGGTGTACAATGCACTGGTGCAACCAATGTTGCTGTATGGCACATAAGCCTAGGCTTTGAAGGCAAAGCAGCTGAGGAAGCTTGAGGTGATAGAGATGAAGTGCCTGAGATAAGTAGTAGAATGTACATTGTGGGACACATGAAGAAATGAGGACATTAGAGTGTAAGCCAAAGTAGCCTCAGTTGTAGACAAGATCAAGGCGAACCAATTTTGATGAATCTGTCACATTTACAGGAAAGCATAAGATGATTTGGAAAAGCAGATGTCAGAGAAACAGGAAGAAGGCAAGAGGAGCTGAAGATACCCAGCCAAGGGATGGAAGAATGGATTCCATAACAAGACCTGCAAAAGTTGGGCAGAACTGTTAAAGATGGTAGGTGAGTGGCTGTGAATCAAGTGAGGTGGTGACAGTTGATGCAACACCATGACCCCATATAAAATGGGAAAAGAGGGTTGATGATGATGATAATGATGATTCTCCATCATAAACAAAAAGAGCATGTACTGAGTTTCATAAAAAACTCTACAAAGAAAAGCAACCATCTGCTCAGGACAGACTACTTTCCCTGATGTCAAATAACCAAACAACTTTTTGCTGTTTTCATTTCACTTCCATTACCTTCCAAGACACTGAAAAAACTTCTAAACTCCATGGATATCCAGACCCAAAAGGGCTTTACCAAAGTTCATAATAACCTATGACACATTCACTGCTCTCTTTCTTAATCATATCAGAAATCTATTTCTTCCTTTTGTAGATTTCTGTTTTTTGTTCTCCCTTCTTGCAGCTGGCAATCAGCTGCCATTAGTTCAACTCCTTGTTCACTAGATTAGCATGTCCCTGGACCCATCTTGACTCATATCCAGGGCCAGTGAAGAGCCTGAGGATGCTGGTGCAGCAGCATACTTTTGCCAGGCAGTGTTCGCTCACCCTATCCCATGCTGCGACATCCTTGTGAGTTCTGCAAGTCCATAACTGCTGCCTATAGGAGGTACATGCTTTCTTCCATGTATGCGCAACCTCCCTACCAAGAGGTATGCTACTTTTAGAGTAGAGCTTGGTTGGCCCTTAATGCTATTATTGCGGTGAACCTACATAGCCTACCTCCCTCCCTCCATGATGGGTAAGCTAGCTTCAGCAAATCACTCCAATGCTCCCTCAATTCAATCACAACAGCTAATGTGCCACTAGTTGAACCAGGGTCATCCGGGGTGCCGAAAGGGCTTTATTCTGCTGCACCACAGGGACTGGCTCTCCTTTCTAGATTTCTTGAAATCTCCATTCATAATATTTTATTTATTTTATTTTTTATTTTACATTTGTTTACTGGGCTAGTCTAACTGGATATATTTCCATTTTCAGTAGAGGCCTGAGGGAAAAGCTCCAAAAGTAGCCAAAAAAATTAAAAAAACTATTTTATCACACAATAAAAGAAAGGATGTCAAAATACAAAGAAGTAATCTTAAATTGAAGAACATTACACTAAGAAACATTGACATACATTATAAGACAAGTCATTTTACAGTATGATACATGAGGAAATTTACAGTACATTAAAAGATTGAATTCATACAGTAAGTTATTTTAATTTTACTAGTGACAGTTACTGCTTCCAGAGGGGTAAGCAGTATTGTTTTGGTAAGAAGAGGCAATATAGAGATAAAAGTAGTGAACGCAGAAGATTAGTCAGGGTTGTTGCAAGGGCATAACCAATGTGTTTTGAGGAATCTTTTGAGCTTTTGCTTAAAGAGCGGAAGGGAAGGTAGTAAAGTTAGTTCAGTTGGTAGAAGGTTCCAGTTTTTTCCAGCAGTGTTGGAGAACAGAGAATCACCTGCCAAGTTGTTGGACTTGATTGTGCTAGCTAGAAGTTTGCTAGAAGAAAGTTGGGAATTAAGATTTTTATAGGGGATAATGAGGTTATAGAGTATGGGAGTGTGGTTTGGTTGGTAAAATATCTTGTGGGCAGTGGTAAGTTGGGAAAATATCAGAATGTTTTGTAGTTCAAGCCAGTCTAGCTGCTGTAGATTCTGACAGTTGTGAGTTCTAAATGGATTACCAATGGCAAATCTGGCAATGTTATTGTAGGAGTTAGGTAGTTTGAGAAGATTATTGTTTTTAGGTTAGTATATTTGGGGGAAGCGTAAAGAAGAGTTGAGATTAAATGAGAGTGGGCAATTGTGGTTCTAGCTATTGGAGTTAAGAAGGGTTTGATTCTATAAAAGGAGCCCATTTTTATGTTTACTGTTTTAATAGTGTTATTTATATGGATATCAAAATTGAGGTTATTGTCAATTGTGATTCTTAACAGTTTGGTGGTAGAGTCGGGCGATATAAGGGTGCCGTTATTGGATTTGACTGAGAAATCTATAGGGGAGGACTTACTGGTAGGTGTAAAGAGTAAGAGCTTAGTTTTTTTGGCATTCAAAAGAAGGCAATGTTTCAAGAACTATGCCTCTACTATGTTAACTACCTCCTGAGTCAGAGATTGTAGTTCTGATGTGGAGTTAGCTGAACATATGAGCGTAGAATCATCTGCATATTGTATGCAGGTGGCTTGAGGACTTTCTACATAAAGGTCATTGATGAATATTGAGAAAAGAAGAGGTCCTAGAATGGAGCCCTGAGGGACTCCAAAGGTGACTGGCAGGTGGGAGGATAGATTATTGTCCCAGAGAACTGCTTGTTTCCTATTGCTAAGGTAGGACTTGAACCATTGAAGAGCCTGGGTATCAAGAGAAAGGGAATCAAGGGTATTTATAAGCAGGGGGTGGTTTACCATGTCAAAAGCTTTTGAAAGATCAATGAAGAGTGCTGATGAGAGGATGTTTTTATTACAGTTTCTATTGATGGACTCGGTGAATGATAAGAGAGCAGTGGTGGTACTATGAAATGGCCTAAAGCCATGCTGGCAGTTAGCTAGTATGTTGTGTTGAGTTAAGTTGTCTAATAGCTGACGGTGAATACATTTTCCAATAACTTTTGCTAAGGGTGATAAAAGGGCTATAGGCCTGTAGTTGGAATAATCGTTAGAGTTACAACCTTTGTGTAGGGGATAATGTGGGAGATTTTCCAAATGTCTTGGATGGTTCCTTCCTTAATGGCTCTGTTTATAAGGATAGATATAGGATAGGCAACTGCTTTGGCTGCTTTTTGCAGGTATTCAAATGGTAACTGGCCAGCAGAAGGAGTACAAGGCTTAGGTTTTTGGATGATTTTATAGATGACAGTGGTAGAGTTGGGTTGCAATTGGAATGTTGGGAGAGTACCAGGTATAAAGGTAGGGAGATTTGAGTTGTCTGTGGATAATTGACTGGCTAGAGATTGTATGGTCTCTGTGAAGAAGGTATTGAAGGCATTGGCAGTTTGATGGGGGGTATTATGATCAGCCCCTAGTGGGGATGGTGTACTAGAGTGCCAACTTCTGTGGATTATTTTGGTGAGTTTGCTGTAGTTTCCAATAGTAGTTCTTTTTGTCAGTGAGTATTGCTTTTTTGTAATATCTCTCAATTGTCTAAAAGCTTGCTGCTCAGAGATGGTTTTGGTAGCTCTCCACTTAGCCCAAGATTTGTTCCTAAGCAAAATCTTTTGTCTGGTTTCTTTTGAAAGCCAGGGGGCTGGTTTGGACTTAATTCTAATAGACCGTTATACATTTCAAAATCACCCTAGGGTGGTACATTGTCAAACTAGTTACATCCCACCATCAAATTTTCTACCTTTATCAGACTTTTATAAGACGTCATCATTAGTCAGGTGACCGCTCACCTCATTACTCATAATTACCTTCATTCCTCCATGCATGGATTCAGATATGGTAAATGCACCCTAACTACTATCCAATCTCTAATCAAAAAAGTCTACACCAATATGGAGAAAGATGTTCGTACTGGAGCTATATTTGTTGGCCTAAGCAAGATTTTGATTTTATCTCTTTCCCCCCTCCAACAATGGGAAGCAAAAGCTTATCCTTAGCTGTCATAACAAAAGTCTTTTAAACCCATACTCCTAAATACTTGCATTTATCGTGTCCCAATAAATATGGGTATTGTTGAACCAGTTCATGCGTGGGTACATAATTTACAGCTATAACCTTTTGTTTCATCTTCATTAATTTTATATCATGAAATGACTTGAAGCTTTCCCAAAATGTTCCATAACACTGAGATGTACTTTTCCTGTTTTATCAGGTACAAAATAATACTGTATGCAAATAAAGACACCTTTTCTTGATTACCATACCAATTATATACTTGAATTTCTGAGTCTGTTATTTTCTTTGCTACTGGCTCTAAAAATAAAGCAAATAAACCTTCCTGGTTCCTCTGTTCAGAGCCAGCTTATCAGTAAAGAACCTTCCTACTTTAATTCTTGCATCTAGTCCCTCATATAGTTTCCTAAGTAACCTTATTATTATATCAGGAAATGCAAATGCTTCAATTGCCCTAATTATAAAATCACAGCTTACTCTGTTGAATGCTTTCTTGCATCAACACCCATCAACAGCAGCTGCATTTTCTTAAATTCTCCTTCCCTCTGGATCATTGTAACTTTATTAATGTTGTCAGATGGTTGCCTCCCCTCCACAAAACTACAATGACCCATATCTATCAATTTTCAAAACCTTTGCCATTCTTTAGCTATTTTAGACATAAGCACTTTAAAATCATTATTTAAAATTGAAATGAGTCGATACAAATCTGAGTCTGATGGAACGTTACCATCTTTAGGTATTACAGCCACCACAGCTTTCTTCCAGGATGTTGGTGCTTCCCTTCTTTTAAAATACTGTTAAACAAAGCCTTCCATATCTTTATCACTTCCTTCTCTCCTAGCTTCTAAACTTTCACAGGAATACCAACTGTTCCTGGAGACTTTCCTACAGATTAATTATGCCTCACCATTTTTATCTCATCTCCTCCTAACTTATGTGTTAATTGTTGAGCCTCATCTACCTCTAACCTTTGTATATTTAAATCTTCCATAAACATTTCCATTTGTGCTCTTTCTTGATTTTCACATTTCCCTGCTTTATAAAAATGCTCATAACATTTCTGAAATATATCTAATACCTCTACAGGATCTCTGGTTATTTTTCTTGTTATAGGCTCCCTATATTTGGCAACAACCCTTTCTACTTTATGTTGCTTAAGTCAATGTGCTAAAAGTTTTTGTGCCCCAGAGTTATTGTAAAAAAACTGTTGCTTAACACCAATCTTTCTAAATTCATGCATATTATTCAGGTAGTCCCTTATTTTCTCTTTAGTACTCTGCAGTTGCACCTCTTCTTGTTCTGTATGATTTCCCTTACTCTGCAATACTTAACCTTTGTCAGCCCCGCTAAATAATTTTTGTTACTTCTTAACCCTATCTCTTTTTCTTTTATTTCTAACCTATTTTTAAACTCCACTTTCATTTTATCCCACTCACTAGGTATAACTTTTGAACAAATTTCTATCTTCCCTAATAACTCTTGAATAACTTCCACTATCCATTCCTTAAATCCCCCCCTTTTTAACAGGCAGGTGGGAAAGTGCCAGGGTCTCATTTTTACTTCATTACCCTGCATTTTATCTTAGTTTCTATTGACGCATGATCTGGAGTAGTTATTGTATGACTACGGAAGGTTTAAATTAAATACACATGTTCTTGTGAAGTATAATTTCTGTTTAGTCTAGCCTAGTTACTGTACCTTGGGAGTAATATGTAAATTCTCTCTGAGTTCTTACTACTGAATTCATGTCTTCCAATCTAAATATTTTCATAAATTTATTCAGAAATCTACACTGTTTTGTTATATGTTCCCTTCTAGGTTCCCTAGATAACTCCTCATTGTTGCAAATCAACTTCCAGTCCCCACCTATAAGTAATATTCCATGCTAAAAGCTGATTATTTATCTCAAAAATGTATTAAGCTCAATAATAGTAGTTTTAAGTGTAATATAAACCCATCAGCATAATCCTCCTTCCTTGTCAGCAACCTCTTATTGCCACAAATCTATCATTATTATCCCTTTTTCCCTCTTCTATCACTAGTGGAGCTCCTCTAGCAATTATTATAATTGTTCCCCTTTTCCTTTGTTCCTACTTTCCTGCTGAATATCCATCCTGAAATCTCTTTCTAATCAAATTCACATGCTCATTTCTTCCCAAATGTGTCTTCTACAACATTGCTATTTGCACTCTGCATTTCTTAATATAATTCAAAATTATCTTACCTTTCTGTGTCTACCTATGAGGCCATTTATGTTTCAAAACAATATAGATAGCATAGCAATTATGGTAAGAAGTTATTATTCCCAACTAGTATAAATGACAATTTTTAAAATGTCTATTTCCAACCTTTGTGTTGCATGCACACATGAATGTTTGGCAGGCTGACCTTTTAAACAGTTGTTTTTTTTGTCATCTCCATTTGAATGTATATCACATTTTTCAAGATGTTTTGTTTTAATTAAAACCCGCAAACAAAAATCAAATACATCAAGATAACATATTAACTCAAAAACAGACAAAACTGTATATCTTCAAATAATGAAGTTTAACCCTCCTGATATGAACAATTGTCCAAAATTAACAGCTGTACTCATAGGCATTATCTAACCTGAAATTAAGGTTATCCATGGTTAAACTTGTGTTACAGCATGTGCTCTCACTTACACTGATTGTTGTCTGTTCTTGTCTTGTCTTTATTCCCTTCCCAGATGTGAAAAACAGCTTATATACTTTCAGTAAATATTAACTTTTATCCCTAAGAAAAAGTGCACTGTCTATCTTCAAATAAAACTAAATTAAACAGTGTTCTGGTAAATGCATTGATGTGTTTAGGCTGCTAGTAAAGTTATCTCTTATTCACTTTCAATAACTTCAAACTTTATTTTCTACTGAGCTGCTTGCTCTTAAACCTTTTAATTTTACATTTCTCTCAAACAATGCTCAGAAATCTGAAGATCAATTGCCTGCACTTGTAATCAGTTTGTCTTCATGGAACCATAATAACAGAATGTACATGGAACCATAATAACAGAATGTACAACTGACCTCAGCTGCAGTCTCTTCATCTCACACTGAACCTTTACTTGCTAAAGGAAAAAGAAAAATAAGTTAATATCATTACATGTGCAAGAGACTCAGCCCTTCTGATTACATTCACTGTGTTTTTAGATTAAGCCAAGGGCATTAATCCAGACATTCACCTATGCAAAAGTAACAAAAACATCTCATCTCTATCAGTTAGTGCACTTTTACATCCCATCCCCCACCCAACAGCCCAAGGTTGCAGCATATTAACTTAAACCTACTTTTGTCTAGTCTTTCTTCTCTTTTTATATTGTAATGCTTACAGTTCTTAATGCTAAAAAGTACTTGTTTATCTAATATCTGTAAGACACATGCCAGTCACTCAAAAGACTCACCCTCATTCCATATTTTAAATACTTCTGACTACATACTACACAAATCTATTTTACTGAATAACATGCAGTTTATGTCATAAATGGTTTATACAGTATGGGTAATTCTGGTGCTGTTTGTTTTACTGATATGCAGAAGGAATGTTGAGAGGCAGGTGTGAGATTGTTAGTTACTTTTTTCCTTTTCACGTCCTTCTAAACATTAATGACATGAAGCAGGCTATATGCTTTTCAGTCCACCCACAAGTTTAACAAAGTTAACAAAAGTCCAGTCTTTTTCAGCCACTTTTTCTTGTAAAGCCATACTTCACTAATGTGAATGATACTTTATAGTGTCACATTTAGTCACTAATTTCAGTGTTTCTGGTCTTCTTCCTGTTCATCTCCATCTCTCAACACCAGACTCTGGTTCAAGTCCAAGGTACTTACGTTTTTTCTAGTTGGATCCTGTGCTTTTTTTCTCTCTCTCAAGAATTTTCCTTTGGAACATTAGAAAAGGCTTTACTGGCAAAGTCTCTCTATGAGCTTTATTGTCAGAAGACTGAGAAGCAGATCCCCCTTCTGTTTAATGGCTCACTCTGTGTTGGATAAAGTTTGTATTTCCTCCTAGCCTGCTCTGCATCAAAAACATCTTTGATCAACCGTTAAAAATATTCTGAAGGCAGCTGGATCCAGCAGTTTGAAAATCACACCTGCCTCTTAACATTCCTTCTGCATATCAATAAAACAAACATCACCAGAATTACCTATTCTAATGACTTAAACATTACCTGTGATATAAATTGGAACTGCTGGAGAGACAGGTATGTATCCCAGAGACTACACCTTTTCTGGAACAGGCTTCCCATCCATGTGAAGCAGAGTTCCTCCCTAAGCCAATTCAAGTTTAATTTGGACAGTCGGGTGGGGAACAGGAAATTCATCCTTGGTTTGGCACCTATGCCTCTAATGGACATGTGCAGCTTGTAAATGATTCATCTTCCAGGACCTGGATTACACCTATCAAGGGTACCAGAACTTGTCTAGGATTTGGCATGCATGACTAGGCTTAAAAAGGACTATGTGGTTGTTAGCCTAGTAAACACTTATGAACTTATGGACCTATTCCTTGATTATTGGGATACATTTACTTCTCTTCTGCATAGTCTACAGTGAATAATCATTGTCCACAAGCTTTCTACTAACTCCAGTTTTTAATATATTGCCCTTGTGCCACAGTTTTGCCAGGATCAACTCTTTCCGCTGGTATGATTGTGTCTTTACTAATACAAGTCGTGGCTGCTTTTTCATAGCCAGGTTTGGAGCATACACTCAAAGTGCCCTTTCAGTTAACAAATCCTGCTGTGGAAAACCAGTCCAATTGCTTATTTGTGCTTTCATAAAGTTAATACAGTCTGTCCCTTCCAGTTTTGCTGGTACAGCAGAAAATCTCAGGTTTTCTTTGCATGATCTGCCCTCTAACTCTACCATTTTTGAAACAGCTTTTCTTGAGAAGTCTCATACTCAGCAAGCTTTTCTTCATTTCAACCTCTAATTTTTGTAGTTTTATCAGTTTTTCAGAATAGCTGCTTAGATTTTCTTCCATTTTTAACACCCTTTTGTTATTTGAGTTAAAATACTCATTCAGTGTTTCATTTATTTTAATTATCTATGAGTACATATGATTAATTTTATCCTCTACAGTCCTGTAAGATATCTCTTGTACCAGAGCTGGAGCTTGAACTGTCTTTTGCTGAACAGCTGCAGGATTTTTCCCCAGACAGTGTTTACTCTTCATCTTTTGTAATTAATTTTCTTTCATGCTTTATAGGTTTCTTATTTGCTGGCATCCAGGCAGTGTACTTACTATCCACCATCACAACACTATCATGCATGCCTTAAGGGAAGGAGATACTCTACCCATTCTGGTATATGGCTTCCTATCAATAACACAAATAGATAACAAGGCCATTCTAAAAATTTCCTTGAGTAATATCTGCTGCTTTGTGGTACAAGCCTCAAGGTGGAAGCATCATTCTTAGGTCTTGACTGCAGTCAAATGCTTCTTCAAAACCCACAGGCATACTTTCATTATAGCCTTATTTATCTAGGAAAAATTTCTTCAGTGATTTTTACCCTCGTGCCTGCCGAACATACTTTTGTTTGTTCCTCATTGTATCTCTCTGGGTGTTGTAGTAGGAGCAGAACTGTGGAAGATCTGTCATTGGGCAGCCACGAGGAGGGGACAGGCCTTCCCCTGGGTTATGGAGTCTCCTATGGCATTTGTGCTTTTACTCATCTCCACTGCCTGTTACAGAGCATACTGCTTGGTCTGTGCTCATTTCTGCTCCTGGAGTTTCCTCTCATGGCAATTTCACTTGTTCCTATTGTCACCATGTCAGCTTCTTAAATGTATGATCTGCTGACAAAACTCAGCTGATCTAGGTTGCAGTCAGGACTTTAGCTTTCTGCATTGCAGAGCCACCGCAACCTCCAAGATTCTTAATCTGAAGTATTTCCCATCACAAAAGATCCACTTCAGTTACCCACTTTCCTTCCAGACTCTTCCATTTCAAACTGCATGGGGCTCATCTACATAACTCTCCAATGTGACATCCCTTAAAATTATAAACTACCACCAAGGCTGCATTTACAATGAGGAAAGGCACATAGTGGTGATAGTCTGTGTTTCAGTTTTAATAATCTTGTAATGACCTTTGTTTCCCCCACATAACATTCATAGTCTTCCAAATCTTTAATCTCTTGCAAAGGAATTAATGACTTTTCTAGCTTGGGTACCCAGCTGTAACACATTGTGTGGGATAATTTAATCTCACTTCTCCAGACATACCTTATTGGCACTGCTGATTGTTGCAGATTTACTACTAATACCTCTGATCTCTGTAGCAGCTGTGGAAGCACTTCACCACCCTCGCGTCCACATTTGCATCAGTGAATGGTGGCCTAACAATTCCTCCTTTCCTAGCTGCAGTAATTTCTATTGATTTTGTGTATTACTTTCAGTGAGGAACTATTTAAGTTAGATCTTAGTTTGTTATACACTTATGTATATTACTGGGTTTAAAATTAAATTAAACATCTCCCTTTTTGATTTACAACATTGTAAGTGAAACTGCAAGTCAAACATTTAAACCTAGTGAATCAGAGACCCAACAAGCTGCACTTTAACAACACAATTGTTTTTGCAAGGAAGCACAACTCCTCTGTACCACTGATGTAGGGCTCTATTCCCACATCCCATTTTCTGATTTTCTGTATAGGTCAAAGGAAAGGGAAAATATAAATGAAGCTAGAAACCCACTTTTTTTCCCTTTTTCTCGGAGTTGTTTGACCTCAGACTAAGATACATCACCTGTGACAAAATAATATTCAACATTATAAGATGTCAACAACATGAGAAAGCAATTGAACAGAAGGATATTTTAAGATTTGCCAAATATCATCAAGATCCTAAGAATCCACGTCTCATAGAGCAATCTCTTATCCATTCTATATCTCATATTATCTGAAGTACTGGCACAACTAGAATTCCTAAAACTTGTTAGTACAAGGAAGTAATCTCCATTGTGAGTCTTGCAGCAACCCCCCATCACGAGAATATTTAGATAAAAAAATGTTTATTAATTTATTCTCTTATAGATGAGCATTTTTTAACAACTTAATTGTTAGTTGCCCCAAAGCACTGTCTGGTTAAGTGACTTATGGTCATACAATAGGCAAATGTAGACTGATGAAATCAAACCCTGCACCATAGGAAGTAGCTTGCTAAAAGCTCATAGCCTTATTCCTCTCTGTTAAATGGCAAAGTAAAAAGCACCTGGACTCCTCCAAAAAAGGAAGTCAATCTGGTGGTCCCCTGCCATAAACAAACTATACAACAGAAGGAAGAAACTGTTGCAGAAAAGAGGAAAATCCCAGGATGCAAAAAAACTCCCTTACCAGCCTCAGTAAGAAGCTGAGATCCCTCATAAAATCCTCCAAAGCTAGTTACGAAAATAAAATTGCCAAAGAGTCCAAATACAACCACAAGGCATTTTATAGTTATGTCAAGAATCTAAATGACAATGCTCAGATCTGCTCTGAGCTACAACAGAATGGCATTAAATATACTGATTTAGTGCCAACTTCACCCCCCCCACTCACCCCCTAAAGGGCCCATCTCAATACATAAAAATTGCCAAATTCCGGTAATCATGGCCACACAGGTAGAAACCGCATTCTCCAAAGCTAAGAATGCAGCATCTGTGGGACCAGATGACATCCGGGGCTGTGTACTATATGAACTACAAAATGAACTGGCACCTCACCTAAGTGTCATGTTTAATCATAGCCTCACCTCAGGCTTTGTGCCCACTGAGTGGCGCACAGCTACAGTTATCCCACTCCACAAGGGGGGATCCACCTTGAATCTAGGGAACTACCGTCCCATCAGTCTGATGAGCCTGATCTGCAAGGGCATGGAACGCATTATCATGGAACTTATAAACAAAGACATTGGCTAACCTTCAAACACTGGACCCAACCCAGTTTAGGTTTGTGAAGGGCCAATCTTGTCTCCTGAACCTGATTGATTTCTTTGAATCAGTCTCCAGAGCTGTGGACGAGGGTAAGGTGGTCCATACAGCCTATTTGGACCTTGCCAAGGCCATCAGCACCATCCCCCACTCTGGAATCATAGATAAACTTACTAAGATAGGCATAAATCCCTACATCATTCGATGGGTTGCCAACTGGCTTACTGACAGAACCCAGACTGTAAAAGTAGCCAACACCAAATCCAGCTCCAGATAAATGACAAGTGGAGTACCTCAGGGTTCAGTCCTGGGACCGCTCTTGTTTGACATCTACTTCTCTGAAGTACAGGCCAACACTAAGGGACTGTGGTTAACACTATTCATGCTTCCTTGGGAGCTCAATACTTCATTTGGCAAAACACTCGTACCTTCCAGTACTCTGGTTCCTCTATCACCAGCTGGTAAAACATACTCATCAATAGACCTCTGGCTGCCATTTGTCTGGTCCTCATGGAAAATATGAGGTATACTCATGACTTTGGGATGTGGGAGGAA
Organism: Protopterus annectens; assembly: GCF_019279795.1. NCBI lineage: Eukaryota > Metazoa > Chordata > Ceratodontiformes > Protopteridae > Protopterus > Protopterus annectens. The sequence continues at coordinate 170,007,658 of NC_056735.1, read as the reverse complement.
ACCAGAGCACCCGGAGGAAACCCATGCGACCACAGGGAGGACATGCAGACTCTGCACAGAAGGCACCCCAGCCGAGGATCGAACCAGAGAACCTCTTGCTGTGAGGCGGAAACACTAAAAAAGCTAGAATTTCAACCTTTTCTTATATCTAACAATTGAATTACTGGCTATGTAATAGAGTCTGTTTGGAATATATCTGTGTGTGTGTGTGTGTGTGTGTGTGTGTGTGTGTGTGTGTGTGTGTGTGTGTGTGTGTGTGTGTGTGTGTGTGTGTGTGTGTGTGTGTGTAGTACAGTCATTGAGCATTAATTTTACTTTTCCTTTAGTGGTTGAAGACATAAATTAAGTAACATCATTTCATCACAACTTTGTGCCGTGGGGTTATGTATTTAATAAACACCTGATTTAGTATGACCATCTTACAGAACACTATGAAATGAATGTGTTAATCACAGACAATTATGTACAGTATTAACTCTTAAATATAGCAAAACCACAAAAGATGTTAAAAAACAATTCCAAATACTATGAAAAAGACCACCACAGTTACAAAAATAGGAAAATTTAATACACATTTACTGCCTCAGCATGAAATGCCTTCCAAGAGTAAAAAACATCATAATAGATGTGCTTAAATACATCCACTAAATACCTTGATTAACAATCAACTCAATAAAACAATTAATTATTTAAATTACATATTTCCAATTACACTCTCTATTAAGCCCAAAGGCTCCAATGTGTCATACTTTAAAATAAGCAATGTTTCCTTCTGTAGCAGTTTATTTTTAACATTTTTATGTTCCCCAAGTAATACATCTACCTTCTCTAACACACAACCTTTCAAATCATCAGTCTTAGAATTATAATTTAGAAAATGGGCACCTAAAGGACTTTCTAATCGCTTGTTTTTTATGTCCCTAGTATGTTCCTGCATGTGTACTTTAAAACTTCTATATGTCTCTCCTATATAATACAAATTGCAAGTACACTTTAATACATAAACCACTCCCTCAGTGCAACAGGTGTAATGGCATCTAGGAATGAACTGTATTCTATTACTATATGTAAAATAGGGCACTAAATATTTACAAATTGAACATTTATTACAAGGAAAAGTTCCCTTTTATTTTATTCCACTTGCATTTATATTACTAGATGGCAGACAAAAATAATTATGTACTACCATATCTTTCAAATTTCTGGCTCTCTTATAAAAGATTTTAATTTGCTCTGGTAGCAAATAACACAATTCCTTATCTCTTAATAACATGAGCCAAAACTGTTTTACACACTGTACCACTCTATTTGTAAGTACATTAAAGGTAGTAACAAAATAAATTTCCTTTTGTGTCTGTCTACCCAAAACTCTACTACTATTATTTTCAACTATATAATTTTCCCTATTTCTAGAATAAAATCTATCTCCTTTTCTCTTTTGTCCATCTCTAAGTTCAAAAATTTTAACTTTAGCCTCCACTACCTGTTGCGCATCATAACCTCTATTGAGGAACATTCGTTCAGCCATATTTATTTCTGACATAAAAACTTCCTCTGTACTACACAATTTGTTAATTCTCAAAAATTCATTATAGGGCAAAACAGCTAACATATGCCCAGGATGACAATTGTTTCCATACAAAAACTGGTTTCTATGTGTGAATTTATTATATAGACCTGTATTCAGTCTATCCAGTTTAATATCTAAAAAAATTACATTATAACCCAATTGTATTCCATCAAATTTTAGGCCTATTGAATTAACTTGTAAATCTTTCACAAACATAGCAGCATCTTCCATTTTTCCTTGACATAAAAAAATAAAATCATCGATAAATCTCAAATATAAAATAACACTTGCTTTATAAAAGCTATGTGGGTATATATTATCTATTTCAAATTTAGCCATAACTAAATTTGCATACATGGGAGCAAATGCAGCCCCCATTGCCGTACCCTGCAATTGTTGAAAAATGTCACCATTAAAAGTAAAAAAAAATATTTTTTAAACCAAAAGATACCAATTCAATTAGAAAATGTGACATAGGTGAATCCCCCCAAAAATAAAAAAGAGATTGAATACCTATTTCATGTTTTATATTTGTATATAAACTTTTAACATCTAGGCATAGCCAGAACATAGAATCATTCCACTGCATAGTTTTAATCCTACTCAAAAAGTCCTGGCTATCCCTAACATGAGGGGATTCCTAAAACATACTTTTTCAAGTATTCATGTAACAAATTACTAATAGGCCTCAAACAATATTTTTCTGCAGATACAATTGGTCTACCACTCAAATTTTCTAAATCCTTATGTGTCTTGGGAACACAATAAAACACTGCAATTATACTATTTTCAACCTGAAACTTTTTATATATGTCATGGGTAGTAAAATATCCCAGTCTATGTCCTTTATCTAATAAAATATATATTTTTTCCACAGCCTTATGATAGTTTGAAATATCACACCTTTGATAAACATCTGCGTAATTAAGATGAAAATAACAAATATCCAAATATTGTGTGTAATGTAAAATTACAGTTTGATTTCCCTTGTCAGATGGTTTAACTACTATATTTCTATTGGCACAAAATTCTTTAAATTCTAACCATTGATCTTTAGTCATATTGAAGCAAACATCAGACTTATAATTCATACATGCCTTATATAGTTGATCAATTTCATAATTAACAAGAGAAATATATCCCTGTATATTACTATTTGTAAATGGAGAAATAAAATAACTTTTTGCTGTAATGGCACTTGTGTCCAACTTGTCATATGCATTACAAACTTCTTCATTAGACATATCCGGTATAGATTAACATGAAAAAAACGATTCATCTGAATCAGTACTATCATCCACAATATTATTTTCATCTAAAACCTTCTTATTTTTAGGAAAATAATCAATTAGATGTAACTTTCTACTAAGCAGAAACATTTCCATTTTTAACACATGCAGTCTAGGTAGGGCTGTAGGAATATACTTAAGTCCCAAGTTCAAAACAGACAATACTGTATTTGAAATATCACAGTTAGAAACATTAAGCACAAAATTATTATCAGAAATATATTCATTAAGTCCAACGGGTTCTTTTATTATATTGTCCTTTAAAGTTCCTACCAAAATTTTTCTGTTGTCCCCATTCATTCCAGCTGCATTTGCTATAGTTTGAAAAGGCTCCCTTGCTGTTCCTGTTGTTATCATTGTTGTCATTTGAATGTCCCTCATTCCAAAATCGCTTCTCAAAATCTTCTGAATTTTGTGCCCTGGGTAACGTTGGAAAATGTTCATTACTGTTTTTCTCATTTATATCTCTCTGAATATCTTCTGAAACTGAAAAAGAAACTGAACCAAAAGCCGAACTGCTATTACTTCAGTCCCTCCCTCTTTGAGGGTGTGACCTCTTATTTTTGCATTTCCACAGAAACGCTTGATCTAAATTATAGTCTTTAACATCACGTGAAATTTTTCGGCTTTTATATTCAGTTAATTCATTCTCCAACTCAGTTAACTCCATATTAATATTTTGCAACATACCATCTAATTTAACAGAAGAAATGAGTTTTTGTAGGTCATTACTTACGGAAGCAACCTCTGCCTTCAGCTTCCATTTTTTAAGATGGTCCCTCTCTATTAAGATACGGATCCATTCCATAGAGCATTGCTGTACTGCCTCTATCCATCTCCTACGAAACACCATATCATCAGGATTCCCTTCATTGAAAGGTGTAGTAGGGAACTTAGAGGCCCTCAGACCTCTTGGAGCAATATTCAATTCAATACAGCATTGTAAATACAGCAAGCTAATATGGGTACTAGTTTCTTTTTTAAGGAGTCCTTCTAACTTCTCCTTTAGATTACAAGCTTCAGCAGGTAAACGAATGTCATTTAGGGAACCAACATTCTGAAACAACCCATCACAGTGGCGATTCCGCTGTCTCATAAACTGTTCCCAAACATTATTAACAGTTGCACTATTCATGCTTCCTTGGGAGCCCAATACTTAATTTGGCAAAACACTCGTACCTTCCAGTACTCTGGTTACTCTATCACCAGCTGGTAAGACATACTCATCAATAGACCTCTGGCTGCCATTTGTCTGGTCCTCACGGAAAATACGAGGTATACTCATGACCTTGGGATGTAGGAGGAAACCGGAGCACCCAGAGGAAACCCATGCGACCACAGGGAGGACATGCAGACTCTGTACAGAAGGCACCCCAGCCGAGGATCGAACCAGAGAACCTCTTGCTGTGAGGCGGCAACACTAAAAAAGCTATAATTTCAACCTTTTCTTATATCTAACAATTGAATTACTGGCTATGTAATACAGTCTGTTTGGAATATACCTGTGTGTGTGTGTGTGTGTGTGTGTGTGTGTGTGTGTGTGTGTGTGTGTGTGTGTGTGTGTGTGTGTGTGTGTGTGTGTGTGTGTTTAGTACAGTCATTGAGCATTAATCTTACTTTTCATTCAGTGGTTGAAGACGTAAATTAACTAACATCATTTCATCACAACTTTGTGCCTTGGTGTTATGTATTTAATAAACACCTGATTTAGTATGACCATCTTACAGAACACTATGAAATTCATGTGTTAATCAGAGACAATTATGTACAGTATTAACTCTTAAATATCTCTCTGCTGCCAAACAGTTTATGAAAACAGATATCCCTTCCAGTCTGCAGTTTTTCCAGCCAAAACAATCTTTTATGTATTAATTTTACATTTCAACTTTCATAGAAAAATACATTATATTACAAATTCAGTTCAGACTGTAGCAATTCCAGCTAATACTGGCATATGAAAGTGCATGCCCAGTAATACTGCACACATATAAATAGAGTGTGTGACAATTACACTGATATTTTAGCTTCTATTTTGCTGAAGAGTTATTACTTGGAGGAATGAATGAACAGTGCAGTCAGAAATAAAAGCCATATCAAAGCAACGTGTTTTAATTTAGAAATGACAAAATTATCTTATTAATGCAAAGTCATTGATGTATGTTACATCAGCTGATGTTTTGTAGTTCATTGTTGTTTTATTGAAAGAAGCTTTTTTTGATGATTACTTAAAATGGAAATTATAATTATTATTATTAAATCCTTGTTTCTCTGGACAAGCAGGCACATGAAAGAAAATAGTGCAAAGCATCAAAGGAATATCTTTTTTAACTTCCAAACTTCTGAAAGTTCAAACAAAATGTTATTGATGTGAAAGCCTTCAAGGACATCTTTGAGATTAATGTCTTGGCTTTACGTATTGGAAGGCTGTGGAATTGACATTTATGACATCTTCAACAAACTATGCCAATAACAGATGTAAATAATTCCCACAGTCCACTGTTAATATTTAAGTGCATCTTGATTCTTGGTTCTGCTGTGTAAAATGAACTGGAGCACATTTACACATTAAACTATCTTCATTTCAAACTCTTCCTGTTTTTCAGCTGAAAAGAAAAAACAAAGTTTTGATAAACAGCATCACAATGCTTACAAACTGACAAATATCAAATGTGAAATAGAAAGCAAGAAAATATATTTTTAGACTTTTCCATTTAACATAACTTGAAGAAAAATGAAAACATAGACTACATAACCTTTATAAAAAAAGGAAATGCTGTACTGTGCATTGCTGAGAGTTACTGCACATTTCAGGGACTCAGTACTATCTTGGTGCTAGCAGGATATTCTACCCAGGAAATATGCTCACTTTTCTGACTGAAATAAGCTATGAACACTTACTGCTTGTGATCTATTAGTATTATTAATGCATGCTTGTATATTATTAGTAATATTAATACTTTGTTTAATATATATATATATATATATATATATATATATATATATATATATATATATATATTATATATATATATATTTATATTTATATATATATATATATATATATATATATATATATATATGTATATATATAAACATATTTGGGTTGGTGCATGCTGCAGAGCATCTAATGTTAATCTTCTTGTGTATTTAATTTATTAATTTGATAAGTGGATAAGTGAACTGATGAGTAGACTCACTGTTAGCTATGATGCTATGACCTGGACCGCAAGCAAAACAAAACAACAAATCCAAAATAAGGAGAGACAATGGCGAAGTTAGTATATAATACACACGTGGGAAACATAGCCTGTACAATACAGTTAATCACTTCAGAGTCAGTGTAATGCTAACAAATAAGTTCATACATAAGTAGTTTCTCAAGGAAGTAGTGTAGCAAAGGATGGACATGGTAGTATTGGAATACAGTTACAATGAAATTTGCAAACACATTTATAAAGAACAATGAATGTCAAGAAAATAGACGATCCTCTGTAACATGATCAGGTACTCTGAGTTTCAATTTTTTTTCTTTCTAGGGAAATACTAAAAATTTACAAATCTATTTGGAAAAGCATGAAAATTTCACAAAATTTAGAATTTTAGTCTACAGCATTCATTCGCCTCTGCAACTAAGTTGTATAATAAGACAGAGTCCACTACATAGCCAAGGATAAGTATTTTTTGGATATTTGTGGGCAATAATTATTTGCAGGAAACACCAGCACGAAGGGATGCCTTCATCCCAACTATAAGAAATGTAGAGAAATTAAACTCAGATTTAAACTGCAATGTCTGACACTTTTCAGAGTTTTCTACCCATTGGGGACCAAAACACATATGGATCTGAAATAAACAGTAGGTGATTTATAACAAGAGAAATAAGAATTTGAGAAAGAACTGTGGTGAACGTAAAAATAAGACACTGAATAGCAGCAACAGCCAGAGTAGAGAGAATGTCAGCAAAGCTGTTCCCCATTTCTCAAAGAAAGTGACAGACAAACTGAAAGACATGAAAGAGCACCCCAAGAGTATTAGGGATCAAAATATAAATGATCACTTAAAAGGGACAAAGGAGGGCACCAAATAAAGGTTTGTTTTTTATGGACTATAATTAACTGCTTATGCTATCAAAAAAGGACAAACTTTTGGTAAAATACTACATTTAGTACATTTACCAAGCAGATGCCAGTATTAAGTAGTTAGATAAGATTGTTCTGAAATTATTAAGCTTCTATTCAAGTAAATAATACACATCTTTTCATTTCCTCTCTTTCTTTCTTTTCTTTTCTGTTTTTATTTTCTTTCTTGTTTTTAGCAGGACAGAACATGGAATGAATGAACACATTGTAGAGGGAAGGGAGAACATAAGGTAATTTGTGTATAGCAACTTAACTAATCTTTCATTGTTTCTTCTTACTTACACAAAATAAAATAAAGCACACCTTTACTTTAGAATATAAAGTTATCAGAACCTTACATTTATTATTATACAGGACAAAGTTACAAAAGAACACAAATCATATTAAAGCTCCTTTTCATTAAAAATAAATATTCTCTTTCTGTGAACTAGCAAGGCTTGGAACATGGCAAGTGAATTTTTTTTTCAGTGAAAGGAAATGTGTTGGAGCATGGGTGGATTGGCTAAATGAGGGAATCTCCATTCTAGTTCACCATGGATTGATAGTAAGGAAAGGAGAGAGGGGATGTGTACTGTCTAGACCATTAGTTGAAGTGGCCTTTTCAAGGTTTCACTATGCCCAAAAATATTCAAAGGATTTAAACAGGTAACAGCAGAAATGATAGGAAGGTTGCTCAATATGAGGAATGCACTTGTCATTTTGGCTTTGAGGGGGAAATTATTCCATCTCATGAAAAGAGGAAATTTAAAACATAGATGAGCCTGGCAGCATCGTAATAGATTACAGGCCAACAAAGAGACTAAAGAGATTATTCACAACCCAATAGCTGCTGCAGGTGAGTGAAAGCTGGGTTTTGTATATAGTTTTAGAATTTGTTGAAATATTGTGTGAGAAGAAGTTGAAGGTTTATGTCATAGTTTTAACAGAAGTAAACTGGCAAGACAACCAATAAGGTTAGAAAGACAGGGTAATTTGATCCAAGAAGGAATGGTGAATAGAAGAAAAATTAAGAAAAGTTCCACAAAAACAGGAACAATTAAAATGAACATTCTGCATAAAACTAAAGATGCGTACCATTAACTTAGAAATATTATCTTGGAACATGAATGGGTTGATAGATTACAGGAAAATAGACAAAGTGGTAACATATATTTCTAAGAATAATACTCAAATAGTAATGCTAGCGAAGACACATCTAAGTAAGAGCACAAAAATCTCATAAAAATGGCATAGATGGAGGAATTTTATAATTTTTCTATGGAGAGACAGCTTATACTGACTACTACGTATTTCCCTTGAAATTCAAAATTCATGCCATAAAGAAAATAATAGGAACTCCTGAAGCTTTTCACCAAAGAATATTGATAGTGGCAGGAGAGTAGAATGTAATTTGTAAAAAAGAAGATGTGCCAGGGAGGCTACGAGTGCTGAGAATTCCTATGGAAGGGAGATATCTAGAAAAATACATGAACATATATAGATTCTCAAATGTTATAAACAGCATAAGACATAAGAAGGATATCATATTATTTGCTAAGAAAGACAATAACTAGGCCAGACTAGACAGATGTTATATTTCTATGGAGCATTTACTCATAGTACAAAAGTTAGTAACACACCTAATAGTAATTTCAGACCACACACAATTGCAAATAATTATTCTAGGAAAGGATAGTTATAAGGGAGAAATGCAGTAGCATTTTCCAACCCATCTCTTAGGAAAGACCTTCTTTAGAGAATGGATTGACAAGAAGCTACACGAGTTCTTATAGGAAATGTTTCTTAGTAATGGAGTGAAAGCTCAGACTTGAGGTATCTGTACAATAAATATTAAGGGACTGACTATCCTGAAGGCTAGAAAGATTTGAAACTTAAGTCAGAAGAACTAAGAGGCACTACACACAGTAAACTTTCACAGGATAAAGTTCATAGGGACAGGCTAGGGAAGTAAGAAAAATGACTTAATGAGGTAAAAAAATCATTGATAATATAAAAAACATAAATAGCTATAAGGCAAAAGCTCTGAAGCATGTGTTTTTGAATGTAATTCCAAAACAAGTAAGTTTGTTGCTCAAAATGTAACATTGCAGATTGTAGAAAAAAAATGATAGTTAAGGTCATAAATCAGGAAACTGGAAATCTTGAAAGAGATCTGTAAAAAATGAAAGTGATGGTAATGTGCTACCATATGCACAAGATACAGCAGTGCAGGCAAATTTAGAATGTATGAGACACTATTTGAGTAACCTGAAGTTACCTAAAACAGACGTAAAAAATAAAAAGGCATTTAAGGTAAAAATACAAGATGAAATAGATAAAGCCAATAGCAACCAAAACACAGGGAAAACACCAGAAATAGATGTCATCAAATCTGAAGCATAAACATGAAAAATGATAAAATAATTAAACTTTGAGGAAAATGTTTACTGGTATTTTTGGGGGAAGGGAGACATTCCCCTATCATGGCAACTGACATTGGTATGGTAATACCAAAACAGGTAAAAGATTTGACAGACCTAAGATATAAACCTATATCAATTTTAAATCATGATTAAAAGCTTTTTATGACAATATTTGCTAAGAGATTATCAAATATACTTAGGAAGCAAATAGAACTAGATCAATGTGAGTTTATAAAAAAATAGATATACATTTGGCAATATAAAATAAAATATTAACAATTCAAAAAGAAGCCATAAAGAGTAACAATACACACATTTTTATAGGTCTAGATGCAGAAAAAAATTGAATAGGGTCAGATGGGGATTTCTAAAACAAACATTGGAGGGATTTGGCTTCCCCGAAGAATGGATAACTCTGATATTTAAAATATACATTGGCTCGGAGGCAGTTATTGAATGTAGAGGTAGACCCCCCCTGCATCAGAGAAAATATCTAGGAGATGAGGCAAAGATGTTTGTTTTTTACTACTCCTCTTTGATCTCTCTCTAGAGCCTCTGGCAATGGATATAAGGACTTAGGACATAGAAAGGGAGCCAGGAAGGAACAAATAACATTATTTGTGGATAATGTGGTGCTGCATTTAACAAACCCTGAAAATCAACTGGAAAATTTTTGAAAAATTAAATGTTTATAACAGATTGGCAGGCTATAAAATAAATGCGATAAAAATGAAAGGAATCATTTTAAATTATAGACCAATGAGCAATCTGGTTTAGCAATATCCTTAGTTATGGGTCCATAAAAGGATGAGGTACCTGGGAGTCCAGCTAATGGAAGATGTCCAAGAAGCTGCTAAAGAAATGTGGACTGAAATATCAGAGGTATACACCAGTATCATTCCCTCAATATGGTGCCACAACTTTAACTTGAGGAGCAATAAATAAATAAATAAAAAAGCATTTATGTACTTTTAAAATGTAGCCAACTACTTGCTACATTTGTAACATGGAGCACTAAAGTGCTTTAGTTTTGACCACAAACACAAAAGTGTCATTCATTTCTGAATACCAGTAATGCACTTAAGACTGGTCAACACTTGCTGGGACTTCCAAGATGACTGCACATCAAGAAATAGCTTAATTTTTTCCCTCCCAGTATGAAATAGAAACTTAGTAGAGAAAGCCAGTGGATTTATATTTCTGGGTGAATTTCAATAACTAGTTAGTAAGTGCACTGCCTGCATGTCAAGAAGAAAATACAGAGAAACTAAAGGAAAATCAGCTACAAAAGGTGAGGAAAAACACTGACTGGGAAATGTACTGCAGCTGTTCAACAAAAAGCAGTGCAAGCTCTAGACATGACTTCCAGTAACATAGAAAAAAGTATAAGAAAACTGCATGCAAACCTGATTAAAATAAATGAAACACTGATGGAGTATATCATTTCAAACAACAAAAGGATGATAAAAATGGAAGAAGCCTTAAACTGGTATTCCACTGCAGGAGTTGTTAATTGAAAGTGTACATTGTGTGTATGCTCCAAACCTGGCTATGAGAAAGCAACCTAGATCTTTAATAGTAAAAATACAATCCTACCAGCAGAAACAGCTGATTCTGACAAAACTGTTGTACTAAACGTGGGAGACAGCAGGGTATTTGTGGATAATAATTATTCATTGTAGAGGAGTAGAAGACTAAATGTAATGCACTAGTCTGGGAATGTTGAGAAGCAGGTGTGAAATTCAAACTGCTGTATCCAGTTATCTTCAAAATATTCCATGGAGGGAAAATTATTTTGATGAAGTACATGCTAAGGAGGAAATACAAAAGTTTGTTCAACAAAAAGTGAGTTGTGAAACAGAAACATAAGGATATTCTGTTTCTTGTTCTTCTGGTAATAAAAGCACAGAGGGACTGTGTCAGTAAAACCTTTTCCAATGTTTCAATGGAAAATGCTTGAGAAAAGGAAAAAAAACACAATAGTTCACTAGAAGAATGTTGAGTACATTGGAAAAGAAGCAGAGACAGGATTTAGGAGATGGAGATGAACAGGAATAAAACCAATAACATAGAAATTGACAGATGTGGAATTACAAAGTAAGCAATAATTATATTTGTGAAACATGACAGAACAAGAAAATCTGGAAATGTTGGACTCTTTTGGACTCTTGTAAACTTGTAGGGGACTCTAAAGCATATGCCTTACTTCATGTCATTAATGTTCAGAAAATACTTAGGGGAGGGGATGAGGAGAGAGAAAGTAAACCATAAGTAAAGCAATTATTTTCTTAATGGTACTATTTTTATAGTGCATGATTTTCTTTGCATGCCATAAAACAAAGTTTTCTTAAATATTTTTAAATGTAATGTGGATACTAATGTGGACAGGTGTTCCTGTTCTTTCTTTCTTTCTTTCTTTCTTTCTTTCTTTCTTTCTTTCTTTCTTTCTTTCTTTCTTTCTTTCTTTCTTTCTTTCCTCTTCTCACTTTCTCCTTGTTCAGCTTTAAGAAATGTAGGCACTGCAATGTAAAAAGAGCAAAAGTCTTGTTAAAAGAGCATGACAAAAGAAAAAAATAAGTGTATTTTGTTCTCATTCTTGCATAGAGAATGACTAGACTAAAGCCCTTAGCTTGATATAGTAACACGTTTTAAGAGAAAGCAAGTAAATGAAAAAGAATATTAAATATTATAAGGCTTTTTTCTAGCACATAAATGCATGCTTTGTAGCAATTTTGTATCTGGTCCTCATGTTTCCAGGAGACAATCTGATAAAGAGAAAGGGCTAGGAGATAATGTTCAATGAAAGCATTCGAGTGCTTACTCAGCTGGGAGAGCTATAAAGATAAGACAAAAACAGACAACACTTAGCTGAAGAACAGGCTGCACTATGTGTCTTAGCATGGATAACCTTTATTTTAGGTAGCTCAATTCTGTGAGTGTGACTGTCAGTTTGGAACATTTGTTCTTATTAGGAGGGTAAAACTTCAATATTTGAAGGTGTACATAGTTATGTGTGTTATTAAGTTAAAAGGTTTTAGGGTGGTATGGGGGTGTGTTTGAGGGCTTTCAATAAAACAGAAAACTTGTAAGATGTGACATAGGCTCAAATAGATATGACAAGAAACAACTGTATAAAAGAGCAACCTGCCAAACTGTGCATGCATATAACACAACAGCTGGAAATAGACATTTAACAAAAAAGCTGCTTTTCATAAAATGTGGGAATAATAACTTTGTAATACAAGATGCTTTTTGTAATGTCAAAGGTCTCACAGATAAATGCAAAAAAGAAAGAGTAGTGAACTATATTAAAAATGTAGAGTGCAAATGGCTATGCTACAGGAGACACGCTTGGAAAGAACTGAACACGTGAATGTGATAAAGAAAGGTTTTTAGGATGGTTATTCAGTGAAATACCTGGGACAAAAGAAAAGAGAAGCACTTATATTAATTGCAAGAGAAGCTCCAATAGTGATAGAAGAAGATAAAAAAGATCATAATGGTAGATTTGTAGTACTAAAGGGCTACTGGCAAGGGAGGAGGATTAAACAGGCATGTATTTATATTCCACCTAAAACTGCTATAATGGAGCCGAAGAAAATTCTGAGAGAAATAATCAGCATTCAGCAAGGAATATTGCTTATAGGTGGGGAGTGAAATTTGATTTACAGCAGTGAAGATATGTCTGGAGATCATAGAAGAGAAAATATAATAAAGAAGGGTAGATCTTTGAAGACATTTATGAAAATATTTGTTATGGAAGATATGAATTCAGTACTAAGAGTTCAGAGTGAATTTACATATTATTCTCCAAGATACAAAAACTGGGCTAGGCTAGACAGAATTTACATTTCACAGGCACATGTGGATTTAATTGAAGTTCTTGATACTCACCCAATAACTATTTCAGATCATGCATCAATAATAACTAAAATGAAAACACAGGGTGATGAAATAAAAATGAGAGACTGGCTCTTTCCCATCTAACTGTTGAAAAGAGATAATTTTTATTTATTTATTAATTTGTTTATTTATTTATTTGACATTTGTTTAGCAGGATAGTCTGACTGGGCAGATGCCCATTTTCAGTGGAGGCCTGGGAGAAAAGCTCCAACAGATGTAAAAATAAAACAAAACATGTCTAGTATAAAGTACAGCCATTGAAATTGAAAGTACAAATGAACACATATTGTAGATAAAAAATAGTTAAAAATACATATTAATAGCAAAGCATTTACATACAATGGACAATACAGGATGTGCTTAGAGTGTTGTGAGTTAAGTAGATATACCAATCTATTGTGTAAAAAATAAACAATGTCTAAGGTACTGTAGAGGTGTTAAGATAGTCGATTATATATTGCATGGATCTAAGGAGGAAAATTAGGATGAGAGTAAGTGGAGTAGGTAGAGAGTCCAGAGAGCGAATGTAGGATAGAGCTATGACGGAAATAATAAGTGAGATGAGTGAGGATTACATCAGTTTGACAGAATAAAAATCTACTGAGGAGGTGATAAAGGTGTAAGTGTGAAGTCTACAGTGCAAGAGGGATGAATTTAAGGAATGGATAGTGGAAATTATTCAGGACCTATTAGAGAAGATAGAAATTACTTCTGAAAATATAGCTAGAGAGTGGGATAAAATTAAAGTGGAGTTTAAAAGTAGGGTGGAAATAAAAGTAAGGGAGATATGGTTAAGAAATAAAAATAATTATTTAGAGGGGCTGAAAAATGTTAAAATATTGCAAAATAGGAGGAACCTTACAGAACAAGAAGAGGAGCAACTGCAGAATGCTAAACAGAAAATAAGGGATTACTTTGATCAGATGCATGAGTTTAGAAAAATTGCCGTTAAGTGACTGTTTTTTATTAATAACGTTAGAGCACAAAAACTTTTAGCATAATGACTCAGGCAACAGAAAGTAGAAGGGGCTGTTGTCAAGCTTAAGGAGCCTATAACAAGGAAGATAACAAGAGATCCTGTAGAAGTATTAAAAATATTTCAGAAATTCTATGAAAACCTGTATAAAGCAGATAAATATGAAAATCAAGAAAAGGTACAAACTGAAATGTTTATGGAAGAATTAAATATGCCAAGGTTAGAGGTAGATGAGGCTCAATTACTAAATGTTAGGATAGGAGGATATGAGATAAAAATGAGAATGTGTAACCAATCTACATGAAAGTCCCCAGGAATAGATGATATTCCTATAGAAATTTGGAAGCTTGGAGGGAAAAAACTGATAAAGATGTGGAAAGTTTTTAACGGAATTTTAAGAGGAGGAGAAGTACCAACATCCTTGATGAAAGTGGTGATAGTTGTAATATCAAAAGAGGGTAAAGATCCATCAGACTCAGCTTCATACAGGCCCATGTCAATACTAAACCATGATTATAAAGTGTTTATGTCTATAATGGCTAAAATAATGGAAAATGTGATGCCAAAATTGATAGCTTTGGATCGGTGTGGTTTTGTAGAAGGGAGGCAAACATTCAACAACATTAAGAGAACTTTGATGATCCAGAGGGAAGCAGAATGTAAGGAAATACCACTGTTGTTAGTGGGTCTTGATGCAGAGAAAGCATTTATCAGAGTAAGATGGGACTTTATGAGCCGGGCAATGGAAGCTTTTGCTTTCCCTCATAAAATTATAAGATTGATTAGGAGGATATATGAGGGTTCAGAGGCAAAAATTAAAGTGGGTGGGTTCCTCTCTGATACTGTCTGCTTGAGCAGAGGAACCAGGCAGGGGTATCCTCATTCCCCTTTTTATTTGCATTATATTTATAACCATTGGCAAAGGAAATAAGGGACTCATAAATTCAAGGATATAATTGGTATGGCAGTCAAGAAAAGCTGGCTTCATTTGCAGATGATATTATTTTATATCTGTTAAAACCAGAAAAGGACATTACAGTGGTGTGAAACATTTTGGGACAGTTTAAATCTTTTCTGGATACAAAATTAATAAAGCTAAAACAAAGGCAATAGCGGTAAATTATGTATCCACACACAAATTAGTTCAGCAATATCCATATTTATGGGGAGATGATAAAATGAAGTATTTAGGAATATGGATTAAAAATTAGTTCAGTGTGGCAACTAAGGATATGTGGGAAGATACTAAACAAAAGATAATACAAAATTATGGATAGTAAGATACAAGCAGTTACAATATTTTTAGTCCCTTTAATCTTATACACAGTGTGGTCAGGCATAATTTTATCAACCAGAGAAGAAGTTGTGGATATCAGTTAATAAAGAGCTGAAGATTTTATATGGGAGGGGAAGACAGAAAGAGTCAAGTGGGATAAGTTGATTCTTCCAATTGAACAAGGCAGATTAGGATTACCCGATTTGAAGGGGTATTTTAGAGTTACACAGTTAAGGCTCCTATACATAGCACAAGCAGAAACCTATAATGCAAAGTGAAAAGGGATGATGATGAAACAGGGAAGAAGTCCAAAAAGTAAGGAGAGACTGGGATTTTGGATGCAGATCTTTAAGGAGAATAACAATAATCATACAGACTATTCTATTCATACAGTAGAAGAAAATATTCTAAGAACTAAGGCAACATGGGAATGGAGAAAAGAGATTCTGATGATAGTGGTGACTACAATTAGAGATACAGACAATAGGTGAGAGGGTGCTGGAATTTATTGGAGAAAACTGCCAAAGACACCAACGTATTGGGAGCAAATAACTAGAGAGGGAAAGGTAATAGAATGGGAAGATGCCAAGAATTTATTTGGACTGCAGGTTAGAGATTGCCTTCCCTATCAAGGATTGATATCAGAGTATAGGGAAAGAAAAAGAAATAGGGGGTTCTAAATGAAACACCATCACTAGTAGTGTTTTTAGTAGAATCTAGAACAAAAATTGCTGTTAAAAAAGAAATAATTAGTAGACCATATAAAATATTTCATGATAATTACAAGAATTAATCAGAAGAGATTAGAAAGGACTGAAAGAGAGATTGGATAAACAAGTCACAAAGAAAAAAATGGGGGAATATATGTCTCCCAAAATGCAAAACATCTAGAAGATTTAGGATTTTTGCTTGGAAATGTTTATATATATATATATATATATATATATATATATATATATATATATATGTGTGTGTGTGTGTGTGTGTGTGTGTGTGTGTGTATGTGTGTATATATATATATATATATATATATATATATATATATATTTGTATATCCCAAGTAGACTCACTCCAGAGAATCTTCCCTCAGGTAGACAGCAAATGTTGGAGGTATTATGGGGAAGAAAGAGGTAATTGGGAACATGTTTTCTAGGAGTGTAATCAGTTGGCAGAATTTAAAGATTCCCAGCAGACAATTGGTGTATCCAGGGAAATTATTTTTCTGAGCTATGATACAGAATCGGAATTGCCTAGACATAGTAAGGCCTTGCTGAGTCTAATTATTAGAAAATGTAAATCATTATCTAAACCAACTGTATTAGAAACAGTGAATATAGTAATAGCAATAAACAACTGGAAATGGGATGTTTAGAAAAGGGTAGGAGCAAATTACATAGGAAAAATGAGAATTGTGGGAACAGTACATACAGGGGAGGAAGGAAGTTTAAAAGAAGGCAGGATTTGAATGAGCTATGTAATGTCTGACAGACAATGATTGGGCAGATTATAAGTGATGTATAATGTTTGCAACTAAAATTGTGTCAATACGGTCTGTGGTGTAAAATACTTGCAACTGGGACTGTGTCAATAGGGTTTGTTTTCATTTATATAAAAGTATGATTGTCTATGTCGTAAGTGATAATTTAATAAAGATGCTTCTTGTAAGAAATAGAGAGAGAGAAGGCAGGAATTGAACAATTTATGTAATTCTGCTTTGACTGGATGGTATAGAGCAATATATGTGATGTATAATGTTTGCAAATGTGAACTTGTTAACATGGTTTGATTACTTTTATATAAATATAAGCTTGCTTGTGTCACAAGTGATAATTCAATAAAAGTATTTAAGATGTAACTATGGTTTGTGATGTAAAATGCTTACAACTAAGATTATGTCAATGTTTTTTTCATTTATATAAATGTAAGATTGCCTTTGTCATAAGTTATAATTTAATAAAGATGTCTCTTGTTTTAAAAAAAAAGCCCGATCCACATTTGCTGATTAAGCTCACTGAAACTTTGTATCCAGTGGTGCTGCTCTCTTCATCCCACCCTAGCTATGGCTCTGTGAAACATTACATAAAATACTAAGCAATATTAGAAAATGGAAAATGTTATCAATGGGTGAAGATACAGGCAATTAAAATGTTTCTAGTATCATTGATATTATACATGGTTCAGGCCTGCTACTGTCAATCTGATAAAGCAATAAGGTAAACATTTAATAAACAACTGACAATAGTTTCTTTGGGAGGGAAAAAACAAAGGGTACAATTGGAAAAACTGACAGTAACTGAAGAAGTGGGGACCAGGGCTCCCAGATCTTGAAGCTTATTTTAAAGCTTGACAACTTAGATTAATATGTGTGATGCAAGCACAAAGTTAAAATCCCAAATAGAAATTAATGTTACTGAATCAAAGTAGAGGAAAGACAATTGAAAGAAGAAAAACAATGTTTGTCAACTAGTGCAGATGCATTAAGAAGGCTATGGGCAAAGTTATATCAGTGCTATAGACAGAATGTAGCACATAAGCAAACTAAACCATGGGAAAAACTAATAGCTCCAGTAGGCTATCTGGGTGGACAAATGTAAGAGGAAGAAAAAGAGCATCAGATATCTGGAGACATAAAAATAAAGAACCAAAATACTGTGAAGGATTACTGCAGAGACATGTAATGAGAACGTGGGAAGAGGCTAGTTCAATATTTAACTTACAATAAAATGAACAATTGCAATCTGAGGATTAACATTACAACATAATTAACAAAACTAAGGAATGTGCCTCCTCATAAGTATAAACTAAGTGTAGTAGATGTTATGATAGAAGTGGGATTGAGGGATGCAATAAAGGAAAGACTCATTAGTAGAGTTATAGGGCAACTTTAGAGTTAGGGGATCATTAGACTAATAAGCAAAGACAAGGATGGAATGATAGACTAGGAAGATTCATGGATAATTCTGAATGAGCGAATGTATGCTTTTTCCTAGATATACTATAAAATCAAAAATATCAGTATATTTACTTGAAAATGTCTCTCTGTATATTTCTATACTTCAGAGAAAATAAGAAAGATGTTCCCACAGACTAAAGGATTGCTCTGGAGGTATGAGAAGGAGTGTAGGGTTGCCAACTTTTCACAATTAAAATCCAGGCTGCTTCTTTTCCTGCCCCTTGCCCCTCCCATATCCCCTCCTCTCCCTTCCCTCCCCTCCCTCCTTCCCTTCCTCTCCTCTCCCCTTCCCTTTCCCTCCCCCTGGGGTCCGGGCGCTGAGCTCCCCAAAAAATTTTTTAAACAACAAATGTGAGTAGGTGAGTTTTAGTGCATTTTGAGCCCAAAAAAACAACACTTGAATGCAAGAATTTTTAGCTCAAAACTGTTATTTTCAATTAGCCAGCCCACACAGACAGTTAGGCTAACTGCTAAATTGCTACTAGTCATTCATGTTGAAAAACAGCAAAAAAACAATAAAGCGATAACATCGAGGTGTAAGCAAAGATATAGTCAATACAATACAAACGTTATACAATGTCAGTTGAACAAACTAATTACTTTGACTGAAGTTGAATATCTACCTCACGTGAATCCAGAGCAGGCTGACCCTGAGCTGTTAAAATACTTATGGAAGAAGCAGACTGCTCAGGCTGAGCAATCCATTTCCATTTGTACTTTTCACTGCCAGCTGCCAATGAAATCAATTTGTCATCTTTCAAAACAAACTGATAGAAATTACTGCAGCTCATGTTGTAGTTAAGGAAAACTTGCAGTTCTGCTTTGATTAGTGCTAGAGGGGCCCTGTTTCGGTCTGCACACCACTTTGCATTCATTAAAGAAAACACCCTTTCAGGGAAGTCATTGCTGCCTGGTAATGACGATGTGGCTGATACAATCTTAAACATGTTTGTTGGAAAAGCTCATGGGCACCTGCAAAAAATTCCTGCCATTTAATGCATGCAGTAGCAGTTGAATTAACAGCAATATTGGATAAAGCATGCCTTGCTGCACAAAACTCATAAAGCACGTCTAAATCAATGTCCTTTGTTGTCAACCCCATGAGAGTGCTTGCTTTTGGAAAGGACTGAAATGCTACTTCTGTATTTAGAGATACTTGATGCATCACACATGCAATGCTGCCATTTGAGAAATTAAACCATTTGTTCAGGTACGCTAAAGACTTTTCTAGAGCTGCCAAAAAATGTTGTTGCAGACACACTGTATGAGGTTCCATGTCCTCATTCTCAAGTATAATGTGTGCTTTGTGTCGAAAAAATGTATCAGTTATGTGTGACTCAATTTTAGTTTTCAGTTGCTGCATTACAGGCAAGAGGTAAAGCAATGTAAAATCTTCCCTCTCCACTTTCTAGACTGACACCTCAAACACATTGCAAATGTTCTAGACAAAACATAAGTATGCTTTTTTAATGTTTGTCTCTACTGCTTCACAGTCATGCATTTTATTTTCTATTCCCAGATGCATACAAACTCTCTTTGGGCAGTCTTCACCAAAAGATGCAAAGTAGGACACAATGGCAGGCCATGAATCAAGTAATCTGTCAATAGCTGGACCCAGAGACAACCATCTCATTAGTACATGCCTCAACAACTCGTGATATTCTAAGTATTCAAAGTCAAAAAAAATTTGCAACTGGGCTCTCCTATTAGCAGATACACTGAAATGACTGTAAATGCTGGTAAACTTTGTTTCTACATCACAATCAAGTTCATCAATTAGTTTTTTCAAGGCTTGTGTATCACATGAGCATTGCAATTTGTCTTCAGAATATTACTATTTCTTTTCAACAGCTCAGTAAACACAGACTGCTTTGCACCATAGTTCACACTTGTGTTATCAGCTGAATAAGAAGACATGCATGCAATATCAAGGCCATTATCTGAAAGAACTTTAACTAGCATGTCTGCGATAGAGGTAGAATGCTCGTCATTAAGCTCAACAAAGTCTAAAAGTTTTTTACTTAAACCAGTTTCAACAGTAAAATATTGAATGCAGACCAGAAACATTTTTCTGTTCTTGAGACTAGATGCATCAGTTGACACAGAATATCGAATAGAATTGTCACCAGTAATGTCTTTCATAATGGACTCCACTGACTTTGGGCCAAGGACATCAGTCACCAGTGCTTCTGCTTTCGTGAGCCCACACACTGTCATTTTAGCAGTAGCTGAGCCTTGATATAACAAGTGGTCCAGTTTAGCGCCACAGTCAGCAGCGTTGTAGGAGATGTGGTGACGTACAGTGTGGTAAACATGCACGAGTTCTGCAACCATTGCCTGCTTGTTAATTCCTGTTACTGTCGTTGACTTCTTCTTGAAAAAAATGTCAATGGCAGCAGTGTTTGCAGCAATCTGAGCTTTCTGATGACTTTTCGAATGGCTATGATTTACTATGTCACCTTTGCCACCATAAGCAACCGAAACCTCCTTCTTACATAATGTGCATCGAGCTGTGATGACATTGCCGTGAACTTTTTCACACCAGGAAAATTCTGTCTGTCATTCTTGATGATGCCTTGACAACCTCTTTGCTTTCTTTTTAGGTGGAGGAATGTTTGGCAAATCATTACATTCTCTGTCAGTTTCTGCGCTACTCATGCTATCTTCATAGGTTCATAGGTTCATACAGTTGCATAACTTGTATCCATTTCCACACAACTGACAAAAACTCGATTGCGGCTCTACCGCGGTCTGCACTTGGCTGCAGCTATGACCCTGGCATTGGTAACCTTACTGTTACTTCCAGTGGAATTAAACAAATGAACACCCAAGTAGATCAGCTAACAATATCAGATTGTGACTGCTATACAAAAATGTTGCTCCAGACTACAACATCAGTTTTTAGTAAGGGTGAAGCATCCATTCGACAAAGGGGAAGTTGTGAAAAGTCCCGCACTTCATACAAACTCGTCGGTAAGACCCTATAGCCTCTTACTGCCCAATGTAAAGAAGCCATTACGTGACTGCAGCAGACGCTTGTTGTTTATTCAGGTTTGTGGAAAGCAGTGTGTCTATGCTCTGCATGTGCCACATGATTCTTTGCGGTCTATTCAATAAGCTTAATTGGAAATGAAGTTGGTTTTACAGTAAAGCAACATGAAGGAATGTCACTTTAAACAGTTCAGCCAATCAGCGCTCTTTCTGGTACCTGGAAGGGCATGGTTCTAGCCAATGAGCTTTCCTGGGGCTGTCTTTCTCCAACTACTGTGAGCATATTTGCAGCATCAATGGAATGCCACTCAGTCAAACAGACACAACATGTGTCACCGTGTTATAATGTGTTTAACACAAGCGCGCATTTGTGTGCCTGAAAGCATTTGGGTTTTTACAAAGCAGTCTGGTCCAGATCTTATTTTCAGCACACAATCGACTCTGCTATCCTCATTGCAAATCCCTATTTAGGCATTGATAATGCGCCCTTTTAGAGTACAGCTGATCTAACGGTACATTTTTCAGTCACCCTTGTTACAATTCACACGGTCACCTGATGACCAAATATATCCTAATAAAACATCTAATTTTGGAAGATAATGATGTAATACACACACACACACACACACACACACACACACACACACACACACACATGCATAATACTGTGGACACGTTTTGAAAAAAAAAAAAACAGTAAAATTGCACAAAACGAATCACCTAGTAGATTAGTCCAGATCTGGAGGCAAAGAATAAAGTTCACTCAAGGTAGCTCTGTTACCCCGCGCTATAGCGATTACGAAGGCAGTTTGTTCTAACTTAAATCCGTGATGCAATTGGTTAGCAGTAAGAACTTAGCCTTGACAACTTAAAAATTTGCCAAATATGTTTGAATACAAATTACAGTCATGAAAACAAGTAACTTTAATACAGAAGGTGCAGTCAAAAAATAACTCATTGTTAACCAGGTTTGTATATTAATAAATAACAAAACGCATAAATAAATGCATAATAATGATATAATTGCTTTCTGTTTCAGTGCTGTCAGAATGACCATTGCTGCAAGTGAGCTTGCCCATGTTTCTTCTAAGCTGAGCATTTTTTTGTCTGTATATGCTAAAGGTCCAGAAACTAAAACGTTATGTTCCTGTACCCACATATCTTTATAATAAATATAGGTAGTAAGTCTGCTAGCAGCTGCCAGGCTTCACCCGGACTGCTGGACTGGAATTTATATTTAATAAAATTTCACCGTAAAACCATATCGTCTCCTTGGGCTAGGGTGGCTTCTTAATGTAGTCATCAAATTGTGGAACCTGAAAATGACATGGACCTACCTCACAACATCATGCCATGAAAAATAGGGACAAAACGATACAAATATTTGCAAAGGAGCGTAATTACTAATGCTCATGGACATAGGCAGAGCAATGCATTTATACATTACTACCTTACCTTTCTGCAAACTGAGTGCTCAGTTTTTGTGGTGGAATTCCCATCACTGAGGGTTACAACTAGGAGCAGTTACTTTGTACAGGAGCCCCAAGCATCATCACACTGCAGAAATATTTTGCTAAATAAACCCAGATGGTGCAGATGCGCTACTGCATCTCAGATTATTACAGCTGGCTGCCTTTAGTCTTTTGCTGGTTTCACATTTTTCTAAAGTAAATAGCATTATAAGAGGATAATATAATGTAAATTATCATACTGTTATTTATTTCATTGGAACAAGTTAGCAATGCTACTGACAGGTTGTTGTGCTGGCGAGTAAGAACACCGGCCAGCAGGCCGGGCTCCTCCATGATAGGCTCTGTTGTAAAGGAACAGCGTGCATGCATGATGCACGGGCCTGTAGGGCTGTTGGCAAATTGCTGTGGGCATTGAGGTCTCAGGATTGGGAAGATGGTGGGAAGGCACAGTTCTGATGTTGATACCATGCATTACCTAAACAGTGATTATAAGAACACTTAGTAACTTGTGCTAAGCTGTGCCAAAAACAGGACATTTGGTGTCCTGGGAAGGTCCTTCCCAGGACACAGGACACAGATGGCCAAATCCAGGACATCCTGGGAAAAACAGGATGGTTGGCAACCCTAGAAGGAGGAGAATGGCACATGGGAACATATATTTTGGGAATGACTTGATTTATAACACTATGAAAGGAAGAGTTAGGCCAGATGGTCATAAGGATAGCTGTGAATGAGGTTCTTTGTACAAAAGATTTAATTGTGTTAAATTGGAAAAAGACCAAGGAGAATGGGAATGTTAAAGTCCTTTTGTCATTGTTTGTTATAGTGACAGAAAAATATATAAATAGCAATTGGAAAATGAAAAAGAAGCCAGGTATAATGAAGGTTAAAAAGTGACTAGGTGAATAAGGGAACTGGAACTGATAAGGGGAGATATACAAAAAGGTAAGCACCTGATCCTCAAGTGGACTATCTGTGATAATTGAAAAGATAAGAGTTTTTGAGTCCAGTAAACTACTCTAAACTGGTAGAAACAGCTAAAGGGAGTCAGCTTTTGAGAAACTGTTTATTTAACCTAAGAGAATACCAGTTGTGTGCACTTATGAATATCTTGAGGTTTTCGGTTTATAAAGTTTTTAATGAGTTCATAAGAGTTGTCTAAACTGTATGTATAGTACAATAGCCGGGTTACTTTAGAAATTTTAAATAGTTAAAATAGTTGTTTATTGGTGCACAGTATGTGTTAGTTAAAATATGAACCTACAAGCTTCAGTAATAGATGCAATAACTTCACGACTCATCATTAAATATTTCCCACTGTTTGTTGACGTACTGTAAACACTGACTTTCTGAGAAACAGTGACAGGTTAACTGTATAAAACAAGGTTTTTAAAGATATAAAGCAGAAACCAGTATATTTTTAGAAGAGACCCAACAAAAGGGGTTGTATGCCATGTAACATGATGTAAGGTCATGAGACAGTGAATATTGCCTAAACATACATATGCAAACACTTCCAAAACAAAAATGCTAAACATACTGGACTTTGCCACATACTTGGGAGTTGTACAGACTCCTTTCCATATGCTCTTCCCAATATTTTCTAACCTCCTCGGATTGATTCTTAAAGTTATCGTGCAATATTTTATATGCCCTTCTAATTATCCCTTTTTCAACATCAACTTCTATTCTACACTCAGACAAAACACTACCAGAGCTGGTCTTTCATTTAACAATTCCCTGTCCCTTTCTGTTTGCCTGTACTCTGCTATCAGTCCTTGGTGGGGAGGGTAGTCTCTAACATGCATTCCAGCGTTTGCTTAACCTCATCCCACTCTATTACTTTTCCCTCTAGTTATTTGCCTCCAATAACTCAGTTCCTTTGCTAATTTTCTCCAGTATATTCCATCCCCCTCTTTCTTACTTTCTATACCCCTACTTGGAGTCATCCCTATTTGTAAAATCTCCTTTATCCGTTCTCATGTTGGCTTAGTTCATAGAATGCTTTCTTCTACTTTATGAATATAATATTCTGTATGGCTGTTGTTAGTCTCCTTAAGGACATACATCTGAAGTCATACTCTCTCCTTACTTCTCAAACCCCACCATCTCTGTTTTATAATCATCCCTTTCCACATTGTCTGAGAACCTTCTGCTTCTGTTGTGTATATGAGCCTTAACTACATAGCTCTAAAATGTCCCTTCAAATCAGGCAATCCTAAACCACATTATTCTATGGGGGGAATCAACGTATACTATGTTTCTCTTGCCATTTCCATCCCACAAATACATTTCTTCAGCTGAACAGCTTATTTCATTTTTTTCCACTTAAGCATTACCTTGCATCTGTTTTATGCATTCTTACATTCTGTTACTCCTTCTGATACTATTAACTGCTTTCCTCCAAAAAGTCTTTTCCAACCTTCCACTACCATTTAGATGAAAGATTATATCCTGGTATCTCCTCTAAGCCATACACTTTGCATTGTCAAATTTTGTTGCTTTATTCTTACAGCATTCCTTTTTTATGTGGTTGCTAACATGGTCACCCTGGATTTCCTTGAGATAAACAAACATTTCTATCATATCTCCAATCTACCTCCTTTAGTGAAGACTGCATATCTGTAGCCAACCCATCGGCACAAAGGCAGAGTCCACCTTTGACACTGGTGATCCAGGGTTGACCACAGGTCTGAGAAGATAGAGTACTAACTGTGGCTAGGCTTGTGTGGGTGAATGGCCAGCCTGCCTACCTTTAAGGAGGGAATCTTTTCTTATGAATCCATCATACTCTCTAGTGGAGGGTAGAGCACAGCATTAGCATCCCTCAAGTACTTGTGTGCATTGAGGGGAGGGCATGTGACAGTTCTTGTTACTTCATGCCCTGAGTGATGGGCTACTAATTTTCAGCCCTCAGCTTTTCACTGCACAGAAGTTCAACACATTATTCCTACCTCATGCATTATTATTTTTTTCCTTTTTTGGCCTGGCATCCCCTCTGACCGTAAAGCCTCACTCCCTGCTCCCTCAGTTACCCTCTCTAGGTTGAGGTTTGAAATTTGCAGATTATGACTTCTCTTATCCCGGACAAGGGCTTAGTTACCAGGAGCAGTGTTGCCATCCTGAAGGGGGTCGACATTTTCTTTTAGCCTCACTGTACTTCCCCTCCACAATGACAACAGCTCTTTTCAGGTTAGACAGGCAACAAGGAGTAGTTGTAGCCTATACCCTATCCCTAGGTCCATAGTAACTGCTCGTGATTCCTCTGCTCTTCCTTTTTTCCCAGACCATCATCATCAGCTCTATAGTTGAGAAAAGTCAGGCACACAAATGCACCCAGGATGGGCACATCATCATCTGCAGTCAGTGAGTCAGACATTTGAGCCACTAATAGAGCCCAAGTCACCTGGATGATCACCAGGGCTTTATCCCCTCTACTCCACAGTGCTGGTGTTTTCCAATGTAACTGGTGCCACTATTTGTCACCAGACGTATGGTGGCACTTGGAGGCTCTTATCTAGAAACTAAGACAAAAATTATGTCATCTGTTTATTACCTTGACCCACTGTAACATTTGTGTGATACCACAAAATTACTTTAGCTTCTGAGACCTACTGTGAAACGTAAGCTATATGGTATCCTAGTGTAAAGTGGTGACCATGACCCACATATTGCAGTAGCCCAGTCAGCCCTATAATGCACCAACTGACACTTTACCTTATGTATGAGAGAACTAGCTCCAGGTCACTCAGTGTTATCTTCCCGAGTCAGTACTTCATGCTGGGGCAAGTTTCCAGAGGGATCTGGGAGAGCCAATCCTCTGTGCTAGGTGGCTGCCAAATATTTCTAATATTTAATTTTCATACTCAGCTAATTATCTATAATTATTTTTGACTCCCTCCAATTTTCTACTAATCACAGAGCTCCATCCCCCAGTAGACACATTTATACCTCAGTGTCAAGAAGTGCAGGGCATGGCCTAAGAGTGCAATGTCATCCTGAGGAGAACTAGAAGATTTAATGTTCCTACAGACTCTTCATGTTGATGAGCAGTTGTGGTGCAATGCCCATAGTGGACACCCTCTTCTGCATACTTGTGATACTCAGTTCAAGTGCAATGATTTTGGGGTGCAGTCACACTCTTAAAAACTTGTGTATTTGCAGCATACCTCCAGTCCTGTATAGAGACTTTGCTAGTCCACCCCCCTTAGATGGGTTTGCTGGCGATGAACACTAATGTCCATTCCTCCCTCTCAGTCTTCTCCAGCCCCCAGACTGCTAACTGAACCAGATTGACTATACCTCACTCAGGGCTTTATCCCACTGCCCCATGAAGCTAGTGATAATTATGTTTATTAATAATGTTTTTCTTTGTCACATGGTTATAAGCATTTTATCTCCACCAAGTCTTCATGTGAAACATATTCTGAAGCTGAAAATAGTTTTCTGTTCAGCAGATGGTTTACCACTTTTGTATTCTGCTTTTTATGTAAATAAGCCAATCTATAAAACAAATCATTAATACAGAGCAAGGATAAATTGCACTGAACCCAACAAACAGTAAAACAGACTCAGATTTGGGTTAGAATTATGAAACAAGGAAATGATTTTGTGTAACATAATTGATTTACAAATGGGTATTTGAAATATTAAACCAATACACTTACAAAGGAAGTGACAATGCCCAGTAGGGTAGTTCTACACTTAGTTAAATCCTGGTTGTTTCGTATCTTTGAGTGAAGATGTAATGTCAGCACAGCACCACATTGGGTTTAGGGATGGTGATCACAGAGCTGAATGCTTACTTCTGATGCCAGCCTACTTGGAGTAAAATGAAAAGTTCACTTTGTTTTAATATTTTTTTCTGAGTTGGTGTGATTTCAGAGGTAATATATTAAGTGACTGGATATAGGGAAAGAGCCCTTCATATTGGGTTTGGGGGCAACAATGATATTTAGGTTTTTGGTAATGTTTTCTTGTATGGCACGTTGAGTTTATGATGTTATAGATTTAGACATTTATTTTATAATATTTTAGAAACAAAATCACCAATGAAAACCAAGTGTCCCAACTAGAAAATAAGCATATATAATAACAAAATACCAGTAGGACAGCCACAGCAATAAAAATCTCTTTTAATGCTGACATAAACCATAAAATAGGACAAGGGTTTTCACGTATCAAGTACGCTTCATCAGATCCTCTGAAATCAAGTAAAAACCCTTCAGTTTAAATACAATAGTATAACTAATCAACAGCTCATAACCATTGGTATTTTGTTATTATTTTATAATATTCTGTGTCCCAGTATAGCAAGACTTAATGTTCTGTTATGAATCCACTTAACAGCACAAATTTTCTGAAAACAGGTTATTAAAAAAAACAAACGGTTATTTGTCTTTAAAAATAGGGCATCAGTAAAATTTTGGTATCATTCTCTCTCCTATTTCTTAGTCTGAACAAAGCACATTATTAAGACTGGTGCAGAAAAAGTTATCAGTATGTTTATAAATAAAAGTCATACCTTTATACATCTGTCTTTGTTTAATTTTCTCGACAAATGTATTGCAGAGCCAACAAAAGAAAGACATTAGTAGAAGTACTGCTATAAGAAAAGCAGTGATGATCAATGAAAAATGCAAATCTTCATACAGAACCTCTAAATGAACAAAAAAGAAAAGAAAAGCTGATATAAGTAAACAGCTAAATAAATATATTTGGAAAATTATTTTAAGTCAGTAGTTCTTACCGTACACATTCAGAATCAAAGCACCATGCTTACTAAATCCTGAATCTTCTGTTACTGTGATGTCATAATACCCAGAGTCACTTAATTTGGTGTCTATGAGTTGTATTGAGCCATTTTCATAGTTGTTGATTCTATCCTTATAGCCTTCTGAAATGTTCTTGAATATTCCAGGTTTCCAAACAATGATACATTGTCTTCCCCATTTTGACAAATGTTTCCATTCAATAGTAGGAGTCCCATTGCTCAAAAACTTAACAGACAATGTAACATTCTGTTGCATGGTAGTATTGACAACTTCTTGTGGTATATCGAGTGTGCTCCTTGGATCTGAAAAAGAGAAAGAAATCAGATTTAACCAGAAATACAGGCATTAAACAACAGAGTGCACATTTTTTATTTATTTTTTGTTTTAATTTTTTTAACTATAGTATTACTGGACAGAACACATATTTCATTGGAAGTTCAGAAATAAAACCATCCATAGTGTACAACACACAAGATAAAGTTATTTTTCAATAAAACAGATAACCAGATGAAGAAGAAAAAACATTATGGAATGCATTAGGTCAAATAAGACTGGACTGGTAGGTATGCCTCAGTAACTTGCCAAATAATACATTAAATGGTTACACTGCAGAGAAACAAAGGCTATATGAAAGAAATATCACCCTGTTCTTATTTATGAACAGAATAGTATAAGATATTTCTATATTATATTATTTACCGTGCAGATTATGCTAATTACTTTGTAGTGCATGAATTATCATAGTTATACTTGAATTCAGGAAAAAAGGACAACTCTGTCAAGCACCTTTTTGACATAAGAACTGTGCTTAATGAGGAATTGTTAAACACTTTTCTTCACAGTTAAACTCTAGTCTCACACTAAAGTATAAACAGCTGCCACCACCAGACAGCACCAAGAAACTAAACCAGCTTTAAAAGCTGCAAAACACTTCAGGCTGTCAAATTTCTTTTTTTGTATGTAGTAGTACAAAGTGTATTGCATATTTTCACTGGATTAAAGGTACTCTTCACTTCTGGCCCACAGTTGTAAATGTCCCCTTTTTGTTGTACACTAGCACTAGTATATTTGTTCTTCCGTCATCTGGGATATGCCTATCTTTCCATACTGCTCAACCTGCTGCTTTCCTTTACTTAAATTTCCTAAGTGTTGTTCTTACTTCTTCTAGGCTGGGCTCCTCTTCTTCTTTCGTCATAAGCTGTGTCTGGGGTAGTGCAGCTTTTGTGTGGTTTTCTTCATTCAGAAGCTGCAGTTAGTATTACTTCCATCTACCTTTGATATCCTGTGGACTGGTGAGAAAATTGTTGCTAGAATCCCTTATCTTGCTTCCTTTGCCTTGCAACTTGATAGACTTCTTTGTGTCATCCATTCAGTCACTTTCTAGAAGCTGGCAGAGTGCCTTTGATGCCTTGTTCTTTACTATTTCAACTGCTCTCTTAGCCTCTTCTTTAGCCAGTCAGTATTCCTTTTTGGCTGGCATGTCTTTTTCTATCTCCCATTTTTTCCTGCACATCCTCTTTGAGTATCTGCACCACTGATTTTCATTATGTATCTTATTCCCATACCTGGCTTGGCCACATATCAGTTCTATAGTTCACACACATGCTGTTTTGAGGCACTGTCATTCTTTTCTCCTATCATCTTCAAGGTCTTCAGCCTAGTATCTGTTGACCTTAGAGCCTTCTCTAACCACTTCCTGCAGCTAACTGTGGCAACCAGTGGTTTATGCTGTGGGCCAATGTTTCACTGAGATGACCTTGCGATCACTGATTCTTCCCCGTATCTCTTCCCTTACTAGGAGGAAGTCTGCCTGAGTTGCATGTTGGCCACTCTTATATGTGACCTTGTGACTGTCTCTCTTGTTGAGCCATGTGTTGGCCACCATCAAGCCATTTGCCAGACAAAAGTCTAGAATGGTCTTTGGTGTTGCCTCATCCATGTTCTCATATCCTTTCTCTGTTATGTTATATGCATTTAGGTTCCCCCATTATCAACAGAAATGCATGTTTTTTTTAAACAAGAAACATTTTATTATGACATAGGCAATCATACATTTATATGACAACACAAATGCATGTTCTCCTGCTTTATCTAGTAGGCCTTGCAGCAGCTCCCTGAATGCACTCTTTTCCTTAATGTCACAACCCTGCTGTGGGGCATAGGCTGAAGTTATGAATAGTGCCCTGACCTTACACTGAAGTCTGATTGCCACAAACATATATATATATATATATATATGGATCTAGGACTATTGAACGGGTGCAAGTATGCCTGGCCGAATCTGTTTTGGTTATGTTGCCATTTGGTGATCCGTACAGATCCCATATATATATATATATATATATATATATATATATATATATATATATATATATAGATTCACTTTGAATCATTGAATGTTCAGAACATAGACGTTCTGATCATCGAGACCAGAACATCAATATTCAGAACATAGAAAATTTAAAATGAACCATAAAAAAAAAAAAAAAAATCACAAACACTATGTTATGCTTCGCACCCCTGCACCCCCCACATCCCTCCTACTTTAATATTCCAACTCCGAGATCGCACTACAGTGGGGTAAGGGAAATCTCCCATTTACCACTATATGCAGTAGCGCTAAACAGGAGATTTCCCGTACCCTACCTGCAATGCCAACACTCAGATGGCACACACACAACATGCAAGGCACCTTGCTGCCCTGCATACACACCCAACATTCCACAATCTCACTTACCTGGCACTTCCACTTTAAACCGTCGATGTTGTGAACACCGATGTTCTGGTCTTGATGATCAGAACTTCGATGTTCTGAACATTCGATGATTTAAAGGAAACCCATATATATATATATATATATATATATATATATATATATATATATATATATATATATATCATTAATTCTGATGACATCCCTCACTGTCTTCTGAAGCCTCTCCCACACCATTTCTAGCCTGTCCTCCTCATGAGTAGTAGACTGTAGATCCCAAGCCAAATGGCTTTGCTGCACCACCCTTCCATCTTGTCTTCCGGATACATAGAATGTCCAGCTTCCTCCTTAGCATCCTGTCATCCACTTCCAAGCTGCAGCCCATCAGTGAACCCATACTTACTGTAGCAATCTTTAGTTCGTGTTTGCCAGGTTGATTGGTATTATGTCCATATTTCACTTAACAGAAGTATTCCAGGTGATACAAGCTAGGCAAATGGACACCAAGAAGACATTTAGAAAAATTCTTACATGGTCCGAGGAGCTACATTCCTCATAAAGCAGACTAATCCATTGCTGACTAGGTTGTACAATACCGGAGTCATTCTTATGGCAAGAGAATTGTTAAGAATTTTTGCCACAAAGTTTATAAATTGTATTAGTCTGCAATATCCTAGTGAAATTAAAACCTTCCATTTTTTTCTCAGGTGGAGAAATATTACTTCAAGGTGATGTTGATAAAGCTGTTTATCCATGACCAGGTAAGCAAACAAACTGTGCAGATGCTTAGCAAGAGGGTAAAGTAAATATTTTTATATATCTCCACTGAGAATTAACCAAGATCAGGAGACTTGGAAGGAAAATAGATGACGGACTTTTGACTCTTTGAAGGACTTGGTAAGCTAGTCATTTTGTGATAGGATTACGGTGGATACTACAAATTCCTTAGACTCTTAGGGATCACCTCCTGAGGAAAAAGGAAAGGTTAAGTTCTCCAAGAACTATTTCTTTTAAGCAAATGTAAAAACTTCTGCAATAACTCTTGGATGGGAAATGGGACAGCTATCAATGCACAGAAAGAAAATTATGAATCTAGGCTACCTTATTAATGGGAATGAACTCTCTAGCAAATAACATATGTTTCCCTGAACAAGGTTTTGTGCTTTCACAAAGCAAAATGCACTGTCTTCTCCACTAGGTTGCACTAACTAAAATTTGGGATGGGAAATTTGTTTTTAATTTGTAGTTGGTGAATACTCATGTTTGTAATCTCATTATTAGGATGCACAAATTTCCAATTAATGCCAGGGCTTTATATCTCTTGAGCTGCTTCTCTTCAAACATTTAACTTTAGGTTACTGTCCACCATTAAGAGCTAAACTCTTTTGGAGAGCAGTCATATCCCTAAGGCATTGCCAGGGCAACAGCTTTATGCTCATTAGGCCTAAATTTAAAAGTACAATTGGTGAAAAAGTCTTCTTTTACCTGAAACTTGGGAATCACTTACTATAAGAGACTGGAAACCAAACTAAACTTGTTGAATTTAGAAAAGCACTACGTTTCTACCTTATTAATGAAAACAACTTTAGTTGTTTCTGGGATAATGGTAACTACGACCTTTCCTTTATTTAACAGGAGGGTAGTGAGCCATTTTTGCAAATAGGTAACATATGAATTTCTGTCATAAAGAAAATATTTATATTGTACATATTTTTAAGTAGAAATGAATGTTCTTGTAAATACTATCATATATGCAATTTTATGTCACAATATGTAATTTTTTCACTGCGATGCTGTATAATTTTGGTTTTCTAGTAATTTCTACTTTTACTATTCTGCAAGCTGCATCACTGCTGAAAAGGCTGCTTGGACTACCCTACTTACCAGGTTAACATAAATAAATAAATAAATAAAATACACATGCATCTAGCTTACTTTCAACATTTTGAGTTTCTATCAGCAGAATACTCATTACCTGATAGAAGATTTGCTGCCTCTGGTCTCCAACCTTGTGATTTATTCTAAATTATACCCTTCAAAGATTTCCATTCACTATCTTTGTGGACATTGTGTCTGAACTTATTGTTAATAGTCTCTACCAAAATCTTGACTTAATTCATAAAATGATCTCTTGTTAAAGAAAATGATAAATGTATACTTCATTCTGAATATCCAATACTTTCCTTGCTAGTGAAATTGGAAATTCAAATCTTTTGTACAACTCAGTTATGCCAAGGCACACGTTATTTTTTACAGCACAGTCTTTTTTGTCACAACCATTCTGGTATATTATCCTATTTATATGCACAAGCACGTTATAGATACTAGCCCCAGTATAACATTCATCAAGGTCTCCGTCTTGTGAGCTATTATAACATTTTAAAATTACTTCATGCGAGCATTCAATATTCTTCATAATTCATTTTCCAGATAGTTGTCAAGACTGTTTTTATTATACCAAAATGGTATTTCCAATAGCCTATGTCATTTTTTTCCATAAGTACTCAACCCACTGGCTTTCATATTTACCTGCATAAAGTTTCTCCACCCATGTTGAGCCACTTGTTATTTTCTTTTTTATTTCTTGTGTTCCAAGATTTCTACCTGGAGTTGCCAAAATTCATCTATGCATAGAAATTCTGCATAGAAATATTATAATGGATGATAGTATTGCAGTGTACAGATACTCTTGCCAATTTGCTGAATGAGTTCTTATATCACACCCACTTATGATTGTGTTTAATTTATGCTACACGTTATCCTGACATACTTCTCTGCATGCTTGCTCTTATACAACCACCGTTGCAGTGATACTGAATAAAATGTATTATTTCTTTGGTTATATATCTGCCATGCTGAGCCTAAAAATGGTCTAGGAGGATCAGTGCTCTACCTTGGATACTAAATTGTAGATACATTTAAAAAAGCATCTTTATAAGTTAGTGCTTTACACTCTCCAATGTCCTTAGGAGGTCCTGCAGACGATACCAGGCAGATCATGTTGTTAAGAAGCAGGCTCATTCTGAAACATGAAACCTGTTAAACTTTTTTGACTTCTCACAGTTCTAAGCTCTTATTTTCCATGTCCAGTGTCCCCATATACCAGGAACTACTGGACAAATTAGTCAAGGGAGCTGCATTTAATGTTTGTGGGAAGATTAAGGCATGAATAATTTTTAACTTCCATTAGACATTCTCATGTTATCCCTTTCTTTCATCATTAGCTTCCAACCATCTCTCATACTTGCTCTGCATGGTTAGAGTTCCTTACCTGTTAATTTTCATGCCTTTTTTCTGTCAATGTGTTTCTACAATAGCACATAAAACCAGTGAATTTCTCTAGAATGTTCAACAATAATAATAGTAGTCATCTCAGGCCTCTTCTTAGAAATGACATTGTTCACACATCACCTCACTTATAACTATTTTTGAAAGTGTATTTTATTTACTTTATTTAATTGTTTATCCCTTGTTGACCACAGAAGTCCCATTGGGCTAGTAGCCCCTTTTCAGGGAATACCTGGGTTAGTATTTATACTGATTATGGAAAATATGGGGAAGGTACTGGGGAGTTTCCTCTACTCTTACTGGTAAGTGTCATAGCATCCTTTACATCATTTGAGCTACCACCACCTCAGGAGATGAGACCTTGGTTTAATGAATTACTCAAAGGACAGCACACTCAGGAGGGCAGCACCCTTTATACTGCCTTGCAGGATCTGTCCTACGGAAATGAATCTAATCACCTGGGGTGGACATAGAACCCGCAGCATTCTGGTCAACCTGCATCAAAGGCAGGTATGCTTCTTGTTGAGCCATTGACACTACAAAAAGCCTGGTAAGTGGACATGGATATCTTTTTCAGCCACATCTTAGGTCAAAGGGGCAACAGTAAGAATTACATGCCTGGAAAATTTAGAGTAGTCAGTAAGCGTCATGTTTTGGCAGATAGAAAGAAATCAGAATGCCTTAAGGAAATCTATGTTGATGTAGGGAGAATATGTAAAACCCTGCAGTTTGTTCAGCTTGTAATAATACACTTCCACTCAAAAATCTCCACAGTCCAGTCCAGCTATTTTCTAGCTTTAAGTTACTGCTTGCTCTGTTATTTTGCCTGTGATTCTGAAATTATGTTACCCCTGCAGTACATTTAAAAGTCAAACTGTTTATTACTGTGTTTCTGCTCTCAGCCAGGTGAATCACTTTCTGTCCACCTATGTTTGCCACCACTCACATACAAACAACCTTCCACCATGTCTGACTTCTATGGGATTATTTTGTTCCCTAGCTTTGATTACAGCAAACATTTCTCTGCAATACTATTGAATTGCTAACATTCTGTTACAAGTCTCGGTAATCAGAAGTTACCTGATATCACAGTATCTGCTTTTATTTTTCTGATATCATAGTATCTGCTATTCTTTTTTTATTCTCATTACTGTTTGTTTTCATAATCCTGAGCGTGAATATCCCATCAGTTATTTCTTGTAATTATATGTGTTAGGAACCTACTGTTTACCTAGAGTAATTTTAATGACTTTTTCTTTCAAGTGTCCATATGTACTCGCAACGGTATTTCAAACATTATTTTTCCTGTTATCCAATGATCTTCTGTAAAATGCTAATATCAAGCGAGAAATAGATTAAATTTTAATCATGCTTAGTAGATGACAGATCACATAAAACATTGCTTAAGGTTACAGTAATGGTACAATGCACTGGAAGGGGTATCACCAGGGGTAAAAAGGTGCTACTGTTCCACCTGGGTATCACATATAGTTTAATGTATAAAAGTCAACAATGTGAATGCATGCCAAGTTAAAGCAGATGAAAGAAGGAGATTTTGAAGAATGTTAAATACCTCATCTGTAAACTGCTAGCTTCAGAAAGCACAGCTGTTAAGAACCTGCCATAAAAGCAGATGTCCAACTGAATGCTGTTGCTGTATTCCAGTAATATTGGGCTATCTTGCTGAAGTAACCTGAAGTTAGACCATGTTACCATACCTAAAAAAAGCGTCCATACAGTATGACTTAAATCAGTAGGTGTTAGGGTACATAAGCAGATACATGAGCATAAGGTCCTTATACTATCTAGCCTGGATACCTAGAGACATCTGAGGAAAGAACTGTCAAAGAAATAAGGTCAGCTAACAGGAGGGAAGCATGGATAGTTTCCCTCGGTCCAGAAGACTGCATATGTAAATACTAGGAAAAAAATGGGGAGGCAGGGTGAGTGGAGTCTGCATGTCCTCCCTGCGGTTGTGTGGGCGTTCAAAAGACATGCGTAAATTGGCGTGCCTTCGTTGAAGGTTGAATGTCGAGCTGGCACCTTGGCATTCGTTAAAAATCTACTGCCAATCATTAGCGGACCGGAGTTCCACTGTGGAGACCCCTAACCGGGAAAAGCCGAAAGACAAAAACAAGGGTGGGAAGTAATGCTGTAACCAGCAGGGCACCTACTGTTATGGGAGG
This sequence comes from Protopterus annectens, assembly GCF_019279795.1. Taxonomy (NCBI): domain Eukaryota; kingdom Metazoa; phylum Chordata; order Ceratodontiformes; family Protopteridae; genus Protopterus; species Protopterus annectens. Next base: position 169,970,726 of record NC_056735.1, on the reverse strand, counting down.
TTGTTACACAGCTGTACTATATCCTTCTTTAGATCATTGTTGCAGTATTCCAATACTATTGGGTGTTTCCCAAAGCTTATCAATTAGGAAAGGTGGATAGATCAGGAACAAGGGAGTTGTCGATCTGTCCAGATAGCACAAATCTAGCAAAAAAAAAAGCTCTGCATCTAGAAAAAGTATCTAACCCTGTAGTGTTTTGTGAAAGTGTGAACAAATGAGTAAGTGTCTGCTTCTAAAATAATCATGCAATCAATTCCCTCTGTAAAAGACTCAAGAGGAAGAAACTGCTCTAATGGAATGGACCTTTACTGGACAGGACAAGGATTTACCATGGTGAGAATAACAAAAGAAAATGGAGTTAGATATCCAGTTGGCAATTATTTGCTTGGAGATAGGATTACCTGACTTATTCTCCTGAAAGAAAACAAAGAGCCAATCTGTCTTCCTAATGTCTTTAGTCTTATTTGAATAGACTCAAAGCTATTTCTGCACATCCAGGAGTGTAGAAGTCTTTCACCCTTATTTTGATGGTTTGGAAAGAAAGTATGTAGGTTAATAGCGTGGTTGAAAGATAACAACTACTTTAGGCATGAAACAAGGATTGACTCTAAGGGACACCCTATCCTTATGGAAAATAAGTATGGGAGGAGAAGCCTTTAGGGCTTAAAGCTCAGAAACCTTCCTCGCAGAAGTAAGGGCTACTAGTAGAATGGTTTTCTATGTAGAAAACACTAGAGAAGCAGATGCTGCTGGTCCAAACGTCTGCTTTGCAAGTTTTTCTAAGAGAAAATTTAGGTCCCAAGGAAAAGGAATAGCCCTACTAGGCAGGTTCAAATGAAGGACACATTTGAGGAACTGCTTTACCTCAATTCTAGAAAGTAGGGGAGGATCAAATGGTATACATGCAGAAATTGTTAATAACTGAGCATTGACAGAGGGCTAGGCTAGACCAACTCTTAAGAGCTCACATAGAAGGAAAGTATAGTGTGAATCCCAGTTTGTATGGGAGTTTCTCTACTTTTGTGACACAAAAAATAATTTGTTTTCTATTTGGATATATAAGATCTTCTTGTGGTAGGTTTGTCTACATCCTGGGGAACCCGGAGCATGTCCTCAGAAAATTGGTGTCTGAAAGAAATTAGAATTCTATCATCCACAATGTCAGGGTTGTGTGATAGCAGGTTAGGGTGAAGCAAAGAACCCTTTTTTGTGTGAGTAAGTCCACTTTGTGGGGTTACTTGCAGTGATGACCCTTAGCTAGATGATGAAGAAGGGGGAGGAACCAACACTGTCTAGGCCAAAAGGAAGTCACTAGCAAGATTAAATGGCATCCATCCTCCCACCCTGGGGACAAGGAATCCTGGAACAAAGCAGCTTGATCTGTTTGTTGTGAGTGGAGACAAATAGGTTGATTTGAGGGATACCCCATGTATGGACTATGTCTGGAAGGGCCTCTCTATTCAACATCCATTCATTTTTTTTTCAAACACCTTTATTAATTATTACTTGTCACATAGGCAAATTTACATTCTCATAAAAGTAATCAAACTATATTAACATTACAAAATTATACTTCATATATTAACATAACAAACATTATACTTCACGTAAATTGCTATATATCATATAACCTAAGTAATATTACATAAATTATTCAGTTACTGCCTTTTTTAAAACAAGACACATCATTATTAAGCCATCACTTACTACATAGGCAATCATACATTTATATAAATGAAAACAAACCACACCAATACAATCCTAGTTGTAAGCATTTTATATCACAAACCATACTGACACACTCCAAGTTGCAAACATTATACATCACTTATAATCTACCCAATCTTTCTCACTCAAACATTACATAGCTCGTTTAAGTCATGCGACCTTTTAAACCTCATTCCTCCCTTGTATGTATTGTTCCCACAATTCCCATTTGTCCTATGTAGTTTGCTCCTACCCTTTTCTAAAGATCTCAATTCCAGTTGTTTTATCTCTGTTACTATAGTCGCTTCCAGTATACTTGGTTTAGATTTTCGTTTCCATCTTGTAGTAATTGCTTTTTTAGCAGCCACCATTTAGACACAGCAAGGCCTTGCCATGTCTAGGCAATTCTGATTCTGTATCATAGCTCAGAAAAATCATCTTCCTTGTCAGACCAATCTGCCCATCTAGCATCTCTGACAGTGCATCCCGCAGGGAATCCCTAAAGTCCACCAAATTACCACACTCTCAGAAAATATGTTCCCAATTATCTCTTTCTTCCCCTTCACACCTCCAACATTTGATGTCTGCCTGAGGAAAAATTCTCTGGAGTCTACTTGGGGTATAAAAATATCTACGTAAATATTTCTAGGCAAAAATCCTAAATCTTCTAGATTTTGTTGTGTATTTGGGAGACATACAAATATCCTCCCATTTGTGAATTGCTTATCCAGTCTCTCTTCCCAATCCTTTCTAACCTCCACTGATTGATTCTTATAGTTATCATGCAATATTCTATATGCTCTACTAATTATTTCTTTTTTAATGGCAGCTTCTGTTCTAGATTCTATTAAAAACATCAGTGCTGGCCTTTCATTTAAACCCCCCCTATTTCTTTCTGTTTGCCTATACTTTGATATCAATCCCTGATAGGGAAGGCAATCTCTTACTTGCAGTACAAATAAATTCTTGGCATCTTCACAGTCTATCATCTTTCTCTCTCTAGTTATTTGCTCCCAGTACCTTGGTTCCTTGCCCATTTTCTCCAATAAATTCCAGCCCCCTCTTGCCTATTGTCTGTATCCCTAATTGCAGTCATTCCTATTGCCAGAATCACCTTTCTTCATTCCCATGTTGATTTAGTTCTTAGAATACATTCTGCTACTTTATGGATATAATATTCTGTATGATTATTGTTATTCTCCTTAAAGGCCTGCATCCAAAATCCCAGTCTCTCCTTGTTTCTTGAGCTTCCCCCCTGTTTCATCATCATCCCTTTCCTCTTTGAATTATAGTTTTCTGCTTGTGCTATGTATAGGAGCCTTAACTGTGTAGCTGTGAGATACCCCTTCAAACTGAGTAAGTCCAATCTGCCCTGTTCTACTGGAAGAATCATCTTATCCCACTTGAGTCTTGCCGTTTTCCGCTACCAGATAAAGTCTTTCAGCTCTTTATTAATTGCTACACACAACTTCTCCTCTGGGGTTGTTAAGAATATGCCTGATCTGTGTATAAGACTAAAGGGACTAAACACATTTTTACTGCTTGCATCTTACTATCCATAGCCATATAACAAAGCTTCCATTTTCTCAGTTTTTTTTGTATTATCTTTTGTTTAGTCTCTTCCCACATATCTTTAGCTGCCACACTAGAATCATTTTAATCCCTACTCCTAAATACTTCATTTTATCATGTCCCCTTATAAATGGGTATTCGTGGACCAGTTCATGTGTGGGTACATAATTTACTGTTATAGCCTTTGTTTTAGTTTAATTAATTAATTTGTGCCCCCAAACCATCTGAAAATGTCTCAAAATGTTCCATAACACTGTAATGCCTTTTTCTGGTTTTGTCAGGTATAAAATAACATCATCTGCAAATAAAGCCAACTTTTCTTAACTACCATACCAATTATATCCTTGAATTTCTGAGTCACTTATTTTCTTTGACAATAGTTCTAAATATAGTGCAAATAATAAAGGGGAAAAAGGACACCCATGCCTGGTTCCTCTGTTGAAGCAGAAATGATCAGATAGGACCCCATCCACTTTAATTTTTGCCTCCAATCCCTCATATATCCTTCTAATCAACTTCATATTTTTTTTCAGAAAATGCAAATGCTTCCAATACCCTGCTCATAAAGTCTCTGCTTACTTTGTCAAATGCTTTCTCCCCATCAATAACAATGGTATTTTCTTACATTCTGCTTCCCTCTGGATCATAAGTGTTCTGTTAATGTTGTCAAATGTTTGCCTCCCCCTGCACAAAACCACACTGATCCATATCTGTCAGGTTTGGTATTACTTATGTTATTCTTTTAGCCATTATAGACATGAACACTTAATAATCATGGTTTAGTATTGAAATGGGCATGCATGAAACTGGATCTGATGGATCTTTACCCTCATTAAGTATTACATTTACCACTGCTTTCTTCCAGGACAGTGGTACTTCTCCTCATAAGATGCTGTTAAATAAAACCTTTCAGATCTTTATCAGTTTTTTCCTCCTAGCTTCTAAACATCCACAGGAATACCATCTATTCCTGAGGTCTTTCCTATAGATTGGTTATACATCACAATTTTTATCTCATCTCCTCCTATCCTAACCATTAGTAATTGAGCCTCATCTACCTCTAACTTTGGCATATTTAATTCTTCTATAAACATTTGCATTTGTATCTTTTCTCAATTTCCACATTTCTCTGCTTTATAGAGACTCTCATAGAATTTCCAAAATATTTCTACTATCTGTACAGGATCTCTTGTTACCTTCCTTGTTATAGGCTCCCTAAGTTTGGGGACAGCCTTTTCTGCTTTCTGTTGTCTGAGTCGTGCTAAAAGTTTTTGTGGTCTAGTATTATTATTATTAAAAAACAGTTGTTTAACAGCAATCCTTCTAAGCACGGGCATATTATAGATGTACTCCCTTATTTTCTGCCTATCATTCAGCAGTTGATCATCTTCTTGTTCTGTGAGATTCCCCCTATTCTGCAATACTTTAACATCTGCCAGTTCCTCTAAATAATTCTTGTTATTGCTTAACCATAGCTCCCTTTCTTTTATTTCCACCCTATTTTTAAACTCCGCCTTAATTTATCCCACTCCCTAACTATATTTTCAGAAGAAATTTCTGTCCACTCTAACAGCTCCTGAACAATCTTGACTACCCATTCCTTAAATTCCTCTCTTTTTAACAGATAGGTGGGAAAGTGCCACTGTCTCATTTTTATTTCATTACCCCGTGCTTTTATTTTAGCTATTATTGACACATGATCTGAAATAGTTATCAGGTGAGTATCAAGATCTTGAAAATTAAATGCATATGTTCCTGTGACATGTAAATTTTGTCTAGCCTAGCCCAGTTTTTATATCTTGGGGAATAATATGTAAATTCACTCTGAACTATTACTGAATTCACATCTTCCATGCCAAATATTTTCACAAATTTCTTCAAAAATTTACCCTCCTTTGTTATATTTTCCATTATGAGCTCCCCAGACACATATTCACTGCTACAAATCAAATTCCAGTCCCCACCTATAAGTAATATTCCTTGCTGAAAACTGATTATTTCTCCCAGAATTTTCTTAAGCTCCGTTATAGCAGTTTTAGGTGGAATATAAAGACATGCCAGTGTAATCCTCCTCCCTTTCCCGTAGCCCCTTAGCACTACAAATCTGCCATTATGATCTTCTTCTTCTATCACTATTGGAGCTCCTTTTGTAATTAATATACGTACTCCTCTTTTCCTTTGTCTTAGGTATTCTGCTGAATAACCTCCCTGAAAACCTTTCTTTATCAAATTCACGTGTTCAGTTCTTCTAAGTGTGTCTCCTGTAACATAACTATTTGCACTCTACATTTTTAATATAGTTCACTACTCTTTCTTGTTTGTATTTATCTGTGAGGCCATTTACATTTAAAGACATTAAAGAAAGCATCTTTGTATTAAAAAGTTATTATTCCCACCTTATATGTATAACACCTTTTTTTTGTTAAATGCCTAGTTCCAGCTTTTGTGTTTCATGCATACACTGTTTGGTACATTGAACGTTTACTGTTGGTTCTTGTTATATCCATTTGAGCCTATGTCACATCTTATCAAACTTTTTGTTTTATTGAAAGCCCTCAAAAAAAAAACAAACAAAAAACAAGCACAGCCCCAGTACCCAACCTATCAACACAATATTACCACCCAAAACTATGCACACTTTCAAATATTGAAGTTTCACCCTCCTAATAGGGACAAAAGTCCCAAACTGACAGCCACACTGATAGACTTGAGTTAACCTAAAAGAAAGGTTATCCATGCTAAGAAGTATGGTGCAGCCTATGCTTCTACTAAGTGCTGATTGGTTTTGTCTTATTTTTATATTTATAGCTCTTCCAGCTGGGAAAACACCTGAATGTTTTTAGAGAGCATTAACTACATTGGAAAAGTCCCTGAATGCTTTCAGATAACATTATCTACCTTGGGGAAACCCGTGAATGCTTTCAGAGACCAGTATCTCCTAGTCAATTTCTCTTTTCTTCCCCCCAGCCAATCACTCTCCTCAAGACTGTTGCCAATTTCTCTTTATCAGATTGCCTCCATGGAGACATAAGAACTAGGTAGTCAGTTTCTCGTTATCAGATGGTTTCCATGGAAACATGAAGACCAGCTGCAGAATTGTTACTGAGCATATATGTATTTGCTAGAAAAAAATCCTCATAATATTCAATGTTCTTATTTATTTACTTGCTCTCTCTTAAAACCTGTTACTAAATCAATCTAAGGTCTTTAATCAGTCATTCTCCCATGCAAGAATGAGCAATAAGCACATTATTTTTTTTCTTTTATTATGCTTTTTAACCAGGCTTTTTTTTACATTGCATTGCCTACAATTCCTAAAATTGAACAAGAAGAAAGAGAGAAGGGAGAAAGAAAATAAAAAAGAACAGCAACACATGTATACAACCCCCAATACACTTACAAATAACTGAAAAAATTACTTTATAGCATGTAAAGAAAACCACATGCCATAAAATTGGTACTATTTAAGAAAAAATATTTACTTACAGTTAACTTCATCTCTCCTCACCCCCAAAGCACTATTCCGAACATTACTGACATGAAGTAGGACATATGCTTTAGAGTTCTTCACAACAAAAAGTCCAATGTTTCCAGATGTTCTTGTTCTGTCATATTTCACAAATATAAGTATTGCATTATAATCCCATGTTAAGTTACTGGTTTTATTACTGTTCATCTCTGTCTCTGCTTCATTTCCAATGTAACCTCATTTCATCTAGTCAACTGTCATGCTCCCTTCCTTCTCTTCAACAGTTTCCATTGAAAATCTTGAAAAGGTTTCACAGGTACAGTCCCTCTGTGGTCTTTATTACCAGAAGAATAAGAAGCAGAATTTCCTTCTGTTTCACAACTTACTTTTTGTTGGACAAACTTTTGTATTTCTTCCTTAGCATGTACTTCATCAAAAAAATGATTTTGTCCCTCGAGGAAAGAATACCTTGAAGACAGCTGGATACAGCAGTTTGAATCTCAGACCTGCATCTCAATATTCCTTGTATAGTGGAATAAATTTGCTCCTCTTCTGTTTGGTGTACAATGAGTAATCATTCTCCATAAGCACTCTGATGTCTCCCACTTTTAGTATTTTGCCCTTCTGCCACAGTTTTGTCAGAATCAACACCTTCTGCTGGTAGGATTACATAGGTTCATAGGTGAGTACTAGGTTAATGGCCCTAGAGCCAACACAAGCCTAGCCCAAGAATATTACCAGTCATCCTGTTGCCGGACATTGTTTTCCTGTGCCCCTATCAAGCAAGGCTGTTGAAGTGACCCCTGGGGTGAATTTCCTGTTACCCATCCACTCGTCAAGATTTTTCTTGAAGAGGGCTAGTAAACTGCTCTGCTTGACACGAATGGGGAGTCTATTCCAGAGTATGGGAAGTCTCTGGGTTAAGAACCTGTTCCTCCAGCAGGTTCTGTTTATTGTGGTGATGAGGTTGAGATCTTTGGAGCATGTGGTGTGGAGGGATTGAGACTTTTTCAGATGAAGCATGTCTAGCAACACTGGGTCAGACATGACTTTGTATGCCAAGCAGAGATTGCCTCTTAGTAAGTGATATGAGACAGAGTAAAGCTGGAGTTTTTTGAGTCTGTCTGTATAGGGTATGTGTTTGAGTCCTAGGATCCTCTTTGTGAGGAATTTTTGTGACCTCTCCAGTTGTTGTAGGTGTCTAGTGAGGTACATGCCAAATGGGCCATTGTACTCAATAATGGGTCTAATGAAGGATGAGTAGAGAAGGATTATGACTTCTTTCTTCCTGGATGAGAAACCTTTTGTAAGGAAGTGTGCCACATAGAAGGATTTTCTAAGTACAGTGGCAACATGGTTGTCGAAGGAATGTTGCTATCTACCTGTGTCTGTAGATCTCTTATCACACTTTGGGAGTTGATTGGGCTACTATCAATATGGTAGTTCATGGGCACCATGTTTTTCCCAAAGGGGATAACAATGCACTTTTTAGCATTGAGCTTAAGACCATGGTTCTGGCACCAGTCATTGGTGTCTGTGAGGCCTTTTTGTAGCATGTCTACATCAGCTTGAGAGTCAGTAATAGCTCCCAGTTTGCCGTCATCTGCAAATTTGGTTAGCCAGAGTCCCGTGGTGTTGGCCTGAACTTCAGAGAAGTAGATACCAAACAGGAGAGGACCCAGGACAGATCCTGTGGGACTCCACTTGTAACTGCCCCGTACTTGGATTTAGAGTCTGCTACTTTCACTGTGTGGGTTCTGTCCATGAGCCAGTTGGCAACCCATCTTATGACGTAGGGGTTTATGCCTAGGTTAGTGAGTCTGTCAATGATCCCTGAGTGGGGGATGGTGTCAAAGGCTTTGTCTAGATTGAGGTAGGCTGTATGGACAACCTTGCCTTCATCAGCCACTCTGGAAAAAGATTCAAAGAAGGTTATCAAGTTGAACAAACATGATCTGCCCTTCAAAAACCCAAACTGTGAGAGGTCCAGGGTTTGAAGGTTCCCTATATCCCTGTTTATGAGGTCCATAATGATGCACTCCATGGCCTTACAGATCAGGTTCATCAGGCTGATGGGGCAGTAGTTTCCAGGGACAGTACTCACTCCCCCTTTGTGGAGTGGAATGACTGTAGCAGTGTGCCATTTGATGGGAGCAAAGCCTGAAGTGAGGCTGTGGTTGAACAAGCCTCTCAGGTGTGGTGCCAGTTTCCTTTGTAATTCATGTAAAACAAAGTTTACACTGGTGTTACTGCTCAAAATATATCGAACAACAAACTCTATGACACACCAACACTTTATTATAAAGCTTTCGGGTCTATTCGTCTATTCCGAAACATAGGGTATGTTTTATACCCTTCATCAGTATAAAATAATTCCACTTATCCAACATTTAAAAGGGAGACGCAATCGAATCACATGCTTCAGCCAACCTATCACACTAAACAATAATCAAGTCTTAAAGAGAAACATTAAATAAATAAATAAAACACCATAATAGAATATCAAAATTAGATGACACATGTATTTCATAAATATGTACCTATATAAAATATACCATAAACAATTATATACAAAAAATAATACAAAATACACACACACATATATATATATATATATATATATATATATATATATATATATATATATATATATATATATATATATATGGGTGTAGGTTAGAAGATCGACAGCTGAGATAACCGACAACGCATTAGCGGGCGCCAGATGATCGACACTCGGAAGACCGACGCTACGGATGAACATGCCGACGCCAGGGATAGTGAGTTGGAAAGAAGGCTGTGTGAGTATGCGGTGGTGACGGACGTTAGGGTGCGACTAAGGTAAGTGTGGATAGTGACAGTCTGTGGGGATAGGGGTGGGTTAAGTGAGTTAGGGTTAGGGCACGGGTTGGGTAAGTGTGCGGTAGTAGTATTTTTTGGGTTAGGGGCGGGTTAAGTGAGCTAGGGCTAGGGCGCGGGTTAGGTAAGTGAGCGGTAGTGGCAGTTTTTTGGGTTAGGGGCGGGTTAAGTGAGTTAGGGTTAGGGCGCGGGTTATGTAAGTGTGCGGTAGTGGTATTTTTGGGTTAGGGGTGGGTTAAGTGAGTTAGGGTTAGGGCGCGGGTTAGCTGAGTGTGCGATATTGACGGACCTTAGGGTAAGGGTTTGGGTTAGGGTTGGACGTAGTTGTGTGTGTGAGGTTTAGTGTGGGTTTGTGAGGATTTTGGTGTGCTTGTGTTCTGTGTGTGGTTTTTGGATAAGGGGATGTGTTTTGTTAGTTGATTGTTGTTATTGTGGTGTGTGCAGTGTGTGGGGTTTCGTGTTTGTGGACCGTCGGTTACTTGTTTGTCGGGCATGTGAGGTGTCGTGTTTATGGTTTGTCGATAATGTGGTGCCGATGTTTTTGTTGGCGGTGAATGTGGTTGTCGATCTTATGACCTAGAACCATATATATATATATATATATATATGTATATATATGTATATATAAACACACACACACGTATTTAAACGTGTGCACGTATATACATACATAAACTTATATAAAATATAAAATCTTCACTTAAAACCACATTTTACTTAAATAGCAACATATATATAAAAATTTTTTTACAATTTCTCCCTTCGCTTTTTCATTAATACAGGTTTTAAGCTAACAGCACCATTCAAACCAGGATTCGCATCAGCCTGAAGCCTAATAATCCACTCAAACTCTTTTAATTCTAACATATTATTCATATCACCTCTCCTTATGCCCATTTCCACTGTACTTACTACCCTAAACCTAAAGCTATGCTTTTCACACTTGTCCATAATATGCTTACTTAATGCATTTGTTAATATTTTTCTTCTTATATCAGATTTATGCTCTACAATCCTCTCTCTTAATTTTCTAGTGGTTTTACCCACATCAAATGATGTACAAGATATAGATGTAGCTAGATAGACCACTTGTGCCTCATTACAAGTTGTTAAAGTTTCTAGAGCAAAAACTTCTCCACTTATAGGGTGCACAAATATATTGTCACCTTCATATAAATCATTGCAACAAGAACAATTATAACATTCCCTTGTTCCTATTACCTTCCTTATACATTTATTTTTTACTCGAAAGTCCTTATAACAAAGTTTTTGCTTCAATGTTTCCGAGTTCCTATAAGCATATCTTGGCTTATCTCCTACTATGGACCTCACCTCGGGCATAGCTAATAAAATAGGCCAATTTTTCTCTATTATATTACACACATTTCATGTGTTCAAATTATACGTAGTAAGATATCTCACTATTTTATCATCCCTGCGCACATGTTCTCCATGTCTCTCCAGGCCCCCATTCAAAATTGGTCTATACTTACTTTCCCTTCCTTTTATTACTTCCTCATAAACTGTATCTATAATTTGTCTTGAATAGCCACTTCTTTCAAACTCATGAATCATAGTTCTAACTTGTTCCCTAAAGGTACTTTCCACAGTATTCAATTTACTCATTCTTATTAATTGTGCCTTCAAAATTCCTTTAAATGTATGTGGAGCATGCATGCTACCTCTATTTATATATCTCAAAGCATCTACCTCTTTCCTGTATACCATGGACTCCAATATATCCCCATTTTTAAACAAATGTACATCTAAATAATTTATACTATAATCTGATGCCTCCATCTTGAACTTTAAAAATTTTGTAGATTCATTAAGATACTGCACATAGATATCTAAATCCATCAAGGAGCCACTCCATATCATAAAGCAATCGTCCACAAACCTCTTATAGAACATCACTTTTTCATTCAATTGATTCACCTTACTTAATATCACACTTTTCTCCCACTCATAAAGTACCCATTGCTACGCCCGTAAGCTGCAAGTATGGCTCCTCATCAAATATAAAGAGATTATTAATACTGTTTCAAGAAGAGTGCAAATATTTTCAGTTTCTCTTCCATACATTTTCACTTCATTATTTAAAAAATCATGAATAGCATTGAGTCCATAGATATTAGGTATAACAGTAAATACAAAGTAATATCCACGAATACCATTATAGACCTCTTTTGTGCACAATTCAATTGCCAATTATATAAGTTACTTAAAAAATCATTAGTATCCTTCAATACAGTAGGGCATCTTTCCAAGTATTTTCCTAATACCGTTTATAGATATTTAGAAATAGGTTCTGTTATCCAACCACCACCTGAGACTATAGGTCTATAGGTATATAGGTACATATTTATGAAATGCACGTGTCATCTAATTTTGATATTCCATTATGGTGTTTTATTTATTTATTTAATGTTTCTCTTTAACACTTGATTATTGTTTAGTGTGATAGGTTGGCTGAAGCATGTGATTTGATTGTGTCTCCCTTTTAAATGTTGGATAAGTGGAATTGTTTTATACTGATGAAGGGTGTAGACCCGAAAGCTTTATAATAAAGTGTTGGTGTGTCATAGAGTTTGTAATTCATGTAAAACACAGCCAGGTATATTATCAAGTCTCATGGAAGCTGTATTTTTGGCTTTGGATAGTGCAGCTTCTACCCGTGCAGCTGTGATAATAGGGAGTTGGCATTCCTTGGGTATTGGGATGGGCCCTTTAGGGGGTGAAGGGGTGTAAAGTTTGCACTAAACCTGTTGGCCAAGATATTGGCAATATCTGTTGGTTCACTATAAGTGATGCCGTTCTGCACTAGCTCAGAGCACATCTGCATATTGTTATGCAGATTCTTGACATAGCTAAAGAATGCCTTGTGGTTATCTTTAGCATCTGTAGTAATTTTGTTTTCATACCTAGCTTTGGAGGATTTGATGAGGGATTTCAGTTTTTTGCTGAGACTTACAAGGGAATTTTTCCAGTCTTGGGACTTTACCCTTTTCTGCAACAGTTTTTTTCTTCTGTTGTAGAGTTTGTTAATGGCAGGGGACCACCAGATTGGCTTCCTTTTTTTTTGGAGGACAGGATCTTGGTTCTGTTTGGTATGGCCTGATCCATACACCTGTGTAAATATTCATGCAGCACCCTGGTGTATGATTAAGCAGCCAAACACCCATTCCCCACTTGCATGGATGACATGAAGTTTGACACTTCTGTCTTTAGAAGCTTGAAATTGGCTTTGGAGAAGTTCTTCACTGTGGTTTCCTTCAGGGGGGCTGAAGGTGAGATTTGGATATTGACTGTGATTAATTTGTGATCAGATCTAACCAGTGAGAAGTTGATTACTGGTGTATAGCATCGGTCCCCCATGTTTGTAATGACCAGGTCGAGAATGTTTCTACCTCTGGTAGGGATGAGAATGAGTTGAGCCAGGATGTTGGAATTAATGAATTCCAGAAAACGTTGGGCAAATGAGTTGGAACAGGAGCAATTTTCCCAGCTAATGGAAGGGTAGTTAAAGTCTCCCAGTATAATGGTATTAGGTTGAACCTTAATTCTTTCCAGAGTGTTCAGGAATGCAGAGTGGGAGTCTTGGGACATTGTGGGGGATCTATATCAGGGTAGAACATGGATTGCAGTTTTATCCAGTGTTAGTTGTACCTGTAGTATTGCTGATGCATTATGCTGGGCAACTAGTCTGGAGGTGTGTGTATCCTTTATGAAGATGGATACACCACCACCTTTGGGCATCGGTCCACACCTCCTTTAGGGCTTAGGTCCAGATTTGGGGGCCAAAAGGTGTGATATGCAATGTAGATTGGTAGTGCTGGGGTGCTCTTTGGAGCCTTGAACTAGGTCTCTGTTACTGCACAGAGGTCGATGTTCTCCAGTTTTAGGAGTGACTTGAGTGAGTGCATTTTGAGATTTAGGCTTCTAGCATTGAGTAGCATAACCCACAGGTTGCGTTTGCTTGCAGTTGTTATGGTGGTAAATTTGTCTTCAGGGCATTGCCTAAAAAGGCACTATAGGGGTGGAAAGAGCCTTTGCCAGCATACGGAATCCCAGGGGTGCCAGATGCAGGCCATCTCTGGCAAAGCATTGAGGTCTGTCTATCATGTCATCCTAGGTAGACAGATGCTGGATCCCCTTTGAATGACACCAGAAACTTAGCCAATTGTTGAAGTCAATCATTTTCTGCTTGTACTGTGGTATTATCCTAGGTGATGGTAGGATGCTACTCAGGGCTAGGGTCATACCTGTCTGGGCTACAAGATCTGAGAGCTCCTCCATGTCTCTTTTCATGTAGTGTAGGGAGGTACATCTTAGGTCGTTCACACCAACATGGACAATGACAGAGTCATATTTGTACTTGTTGTGAAGAGACCCAAGTGCGTGCATTATGTGGTGAATCCTGGCACTCGACATGCAGCTGACCATAACTTTCTCCTTATTCAAACTAGTGAGTGGGATGTCAGTGTGCCTTACTATTGAGTCACCTATAACTAGTGTATTGGGTATAATGTTTTGCCATGGGTGCTTAGGCTGAGTGTCACACTGTTTTTGTGAGATATGTCTTGGGGGATAGTGTTTGGATGAGATAGTTGCTTGGGTTTCTGCCTTGGAGGTCTTTGTTGTTTGGGCAGATTTTTATTGAGAACCTCCGTGAAAGTGGGTGTGTATTTTGTGTTACTGTGTGAGAGGTGCAGTGGTGTGTGATCCAGGGAGCTATGTGTTCTATGTGGTGTGACATATGTGTTAACCTTCTCCTCTTGACTGGTTAGCCCAGTCTTGGTTTGACAGAGTGTGGCCTCTAGTTTGGCTATGTACACGCATCTATCACAAGTGGATGTGCTTGGAGGTAGGAGAAGAGGGTTGTCTGTGTACATGAGGCAATTGCTACATTGCCTCATGATGCTCAGGTTCACCAGGTTAATAGGAGAAAGCATAGGGAACTGACCTTTAGACGTGCCTGGATGGGTGCTTAGTTATTTAAGTACTGGACCTGTTTTGCTTCCTTTTAAGTACTGAAGCTATTTTTGTTTCCTTTATGGATGGCTTTTAGTGCTAGTAGCAGTTGGGTATACTTACAATAACAACTGCAAGAGGTTCTGAGCAAGTGCTGGGTTTAGATGTCTGATCTGTGTGCTCAGAGATGAAAGCTAGCAATATCTAAGGGAAAATTTGAAGAGCAGACTTTAAGGCAAAGGTAATAGTTAAGGTAAGATAAAAAAATGGTTTATCCTAAACACTGCAGTGTGCACTAGAGGAGTTAGATGTGAAAGTAAGTAACGGGAGTTGGGAGGGTGGCCTAATGGTTAAGGTGTTTGCCTTGCAAACACAAGGTGCAGGGTTTGAGTCTCACAAGGGATAATTGGCTAGGCTTAAAATGGCTCACAAGGGCAGTTAGCTTAATATGAACCTATGAACTTAAGTTTTACCTGTCTAAAAAGTTAAGTTTTAGTGGAGAGTTACTATTTTTAAAACAGCAAGATAGATTGAAAGAGGGTGGTCACTTTTGTATTCTGGCACTATGGAATATAGTAGGATGGCTAATAAATTTAAATAGTTGAAGGGGAGTGATTTCGCAAAATGATAATTTTGTGCTTACTCACACCAGCCAGTAAAAGCAGAGAGGAAATGAGATATATGGTCAAATTAACATAAGGGGCAGGCAACTAGAAAGACAGTGGTGTTAAAGAACACAATGCTAACTGGGTGGGAGAGTGGAAACATTTCTGAATCACAAGATACAGAGCTGTGGTCTCTTTTCAAGTTTTAATATGCAGTTAAAAGCAGAATACAAGTAAAACAGTGTAAAGAAAACAAATCACAGCATACAAAATAGAAAAAGGCAATAAAGTAATATAGAATACAACAAATAAAAAGCAAACTAACATTTCCCTCACAGAAAACTGTAGCAGAGTCTGGGTGAGCCTTTCTAGTAAAGCTCTGAAATGTTGTATTTTACCCCTTAAATAGAAGGTTTAGTTCCTAGCTCCATCCCCTCAGTTTACAGATGATTAACCTTAACTGACCTCTTCTAACTTATGTGTGACTCCTTAACTGACCTGTTCCAATTTCTGGCTGACTCACAAGAGACAGAGCTGTGGTCTCTTTTCAAGTTTTAATATGCAGTGTAAAAGCAGACTACAAGTAAAACACAGTGTAAAGAGAACAAATCACAGTATGCAAAATAGAAAAAGGCAATAAAGTAATACAGAATAAAACAAATAAAAGCAGATTAACCTTTCCCTCACAGGAAACTGTAGCAAAGTCTGGATGAGCCTTTTCAGTAAAGCTCTAAAATGTTTTATTTTACCCCTTAAATAGAAGGTTTATTTCCTAGCTCCACCCCCTCATTTCACAGATGGTTAACCTTAACGGACACCTTCTAACTTATGTGTGACTTCTTAACTGACCTGTTCCAATTTCTGGCTGACTCACAAGAGACAGAGCTGTGGTCTCTTTTCAAGTTTTAATATGCAGTTAAAAGCAGAATACAAGTAAAACACAGTGTAAAGAAAACAAATCACAGTATATAAAATAGAAAAAGGCAATAAAGTAATACAGACTACAACAAATAAAAAGTAAACTAACCTTTCCCTCACAGCAAACTGTAGCAGAGTCTGGGTGAGCCTTTCCAGTAAAGCCTACTATTAAAGGTCTTGGTTGCTCTAGGTTGCTTTCTTATAGCCAGGTTTGGAGCATACACACAATCTGCCCTTTCAACTAACAACTCCTTCTGTGGTATACTAGTCCAGTTGCTTATTTGTGCTTTCATAAAATAAATGCAGTCTGTTCCTTCCAGCTTCTGTGGTATAGCTGAAAATCTCAGGTTTTCACTAAGTGCTCTATCCTCTAATTCTATTATTTTTTGAAACATCTCTTCCTGAGCAGTCTCATATTTAGCCAGCCTTTCTTCAATTCAACCTCTGATTTCTGCAGCTTTATCATCTCATCTGAAAATCTGTTGAAAGCTTCTTCCATTTTTTCTAGTCTTTTGTTTGTGTTGATATACGCCATCAGTGTTTTGTTTATTTTAACCAGGTCTGTATGCAGTTGTCTTACATCTACCTATAGGTTATTGAAAGTCATGTCTGAAGGTTGTATTGCTTTTTGCTGAACAGCTGCAGAATGTTCCCCAATCAATGTTTCTTCCTCACTTTTGTAGCTGATTTTTTCCAGGTCTTCTGTATTTTTTATTCCTGGCATCCAGGCAGTGCACTTACTAGCCAGTTACTGAAATTTACCCATTAACACAAATCTACTGGGCTTCTCTGCTGGGTTTCTGTTTTCACACTGGAAGAGCTAGAAATAAGCTGTTACTCAATGTGCAGCCATCTTGGAAACCTATTCAACATCCATTCATGAGAGTCTTCCAGAGAACTGCTTAATCATTCTGCAAGTATATCATCCTGGGAAGGGATGTAAACTGCTTACAGGGACAGATTTGCTTTTATAGCTTGTTATCAAACAGAAGAGCCAGTCTGCATAGTTAGTATGACTCCCCCCCCCATTTCTTTATATACTACATTACTGTTGTGTTGTCTGTGAAAATCCTGAGGGGTCCTAGATTCCACAAGTGAGACAATACCTTTTGGGCCTGACAGAGTGCCCTCATCTCTTTCACAATGATGTGGTGCTTTCTTTGTTTGATGGCCCAATGACCCTGAATTAATAAAGAGCCTGACCAAGCGCCCAAGCTAAATCTGATACATCTGTGTGCAGTTCCTGAGTTGGAACCATTGGTTTGAAAGGTAGTCTTGGAATTAGATGCACCTGAGACATCCATCAGTGTAACTCTCTTTTTACAGATAAAAGTAATCTGTGGAATCTTAATGTCCAGTGAGCGACAGTGTTGAGACAAGAGATACTTTAGGTACCACTGGATTTTTTTCATGTTAAGTCTGGCAAAAAGAATCATGGGGATGGAAACTGCCAAGAACCCCAGAGCCCTTAGAAGACTGAGGAGGAAGGAAGGAAGGAAGGACTGAAAATCCAAGGAAAGGGTCTTCATTTCTCTTGTGGAAGAGAGGCCAGCATAAGGCATGCACCCATCTTGCAACCCAGAAAGACTAGATCCTGAGTAGGGATCAAGGTAGACTTTTTTGGATTGATCATGAAGTCCAGCCTCTGCAGAAGGGAGATAGTGCATTTGAGATGTCTTAACAGGTCTTCCTGAGAGGTTGTCTATAAAAGATGGTCCTTGAGGTATGAAAATCTTTGAATTCCTTGAGTCCTATAAAGGGTGGTAACTGGAGTGAGGCATTTTGTGAATACTCTGGGGGCTGTAGATAACTCAGAGGGTAATGCAGAGAACCAAAAGTGTAATGAATAAGCTAAGAACCTGAGGAGCTTCCAGGAAGAAGAGTGAATGGGAATGTGATGGTAGGCATCCATCAGATCCAAGGAAACTAGACAGGCTTGAGGTAAGATGAAGGGGAGAAGAGTTTGAAGGGAAAGCATTATGAATGAAGGTGCCAACAGAAAAGTATTGAGGTGAGACAAGTCCAGGATGGGTCTCCAATCTCCTTCTTTTCTGGGTATCAGGAAAAGTCTGCAATAAAAGTCTTTTCATGGATGATGTGGTGGTACAGGTTCAATGGTAACTTGGTTGAGAAAACTCTGCAAATTGGGAAGGAGAAGATACACCTGGTTTGAAGGAGGAGGAAGAATGCCTTTGAAGTCTGTGATTTCTTGTCAACTCATTTATAGAACTGCAGAACAAAAAAAGAGGACCCACTTGTCTGTGATGAGCTGCGAAGCAGGAAGTTACCTTCTTGACAGGGGGGAGGAGTGGACAGGAAGAAGGAGGAGGCAGAAAGTAGTAAGGCTGATTTGTCCTGAAAGAGAGGTTTCCCAGGCTATGAATCTCTTGTAAGTTTGCCCTAAAACCTTTTCCTAGGTATCTTTTTGTTTTTCTGAACAGATTTGGGGGTACCTACATGGAAAGGAAGTGGACTTAGTCAGATAGTTCCATTGCTACCTGGGTACTGAAGTGAGAAAGATTTGCTTAATTTCTTGCATTGCTTTGCCTTTCTCTTGTAAAGATTTGAACAGGTCTGCAGCAGCATGGCCAACAGAAAATTCTTGTTAAGAGGAAAGTCTAGTGACTTAGTTTTGATATCCTCAGGTTGGGATTGGGAACAAAGCCATGCAAATCTCCTGATGACAGATCCAGTAGCAGGCTCCCTGGAAGAAGCTTCTACTGCATCATAGTTACACTTAATGGTATGTCTGGCCAACTGAGTAGCCAGTCTATACTGTGTGTGTGTGTGTGTGTGTGTGTGTGTGTGTGTGTGTATATATATATATATATATATATATATATATACATACACACACATATATATTTGTGTATATGTATATCTGTGTATATGTGTATGTATATGTATTATACACACACACGCACACACACATGCACACACACACACACACACACACACACACACACACACACACACACACACACACACACACACACACACATATGTACAGGCTACAGTAGAGAAACAGTGCTTTCCCCACTCCTATACTACCCTAGTCAACGAACCATGGAAAACTGGTGTATAAAAATCACTCAACGAAAACTCCTTGTATCTATGTCTTTAGATATTCCAGGGCTAGCCACGTGGTGGTATAATCATCGTCTCTAGGTGATTTGATCACATTGATTAATTTTGACACCATGACACCATATTAAAAAAAGGAAAAAGGGTATTGTTGATGATGTTGATGATGATGATGATGGTGATGACAATTATATCAGGTTTGTCAAATGTATTTTGTGGGAGCAAGGAATCAAGTGGGCAGTCATGGCCAACAAATTTACATTTAAGCTACACTCACCCTCTACAGTCATTTAACAGCAACTGAATGTTGTTCTGGTTTATTCTTCATATCATGACTAAGCAGAATTTACACGCTAAACATTTGGACAAACCAAAACTAACAAATGTCCAAAATCAGGTACAGTTTTTAACTATTATTCTAATTCACTTAAACATTAATAGAACAGGTTTTGCATCAAAATACATTTTTCAGTACAATAAGAAACTTGAAATTCTCATGTCTGGCATTACTGACTGTAATAATTAGTGAATTACCAGAAAATTAAAACTTTTATGAGGGACAGGGAGAAAACATGAGACAAAATTAGAGACGTTTTGCAAAATCATGAACAGATGAGAGATGCATGACTAAGGAGTGCTACTAAGGTGACTAAAAAAAAAAAACTGGCAGAATTTGCTTAACTGGAAGGCACAACTAACAGCTGCAGTAAAAGCAATGCCTTCACTAGTTGTGTTAATTGTCAGTAGTTGATAAGGTGCATCAGCACCCTGACTTCTACTGGCAAAAGGCTTGTATCTCTCTAACAGCATGACAAACTGCTATGGAATCCAAGAGAATCCCTAAAGGGTCAAACATTTATCCTTTTCTGTCCTAAACGTTACAGCTAACTATGTTGACTTTGTGTGAATGAATATAATAATAACCATGTCATGAATACAGCATGATAGTCTAATGTGGCTTTTATTAAAATGCTTGAATATGGCTTCTCTCATGCTACTTCACTAAGATTGACTTAAGTAGGTTTTCTGCTTTTGCATATATAAAGGGAAAGGCAGTTTCGATGACACATTCCTTCAAGTATAGATTTCTTGAATTGTAAGCACTGCAGAAAAGGCTGTGGCATTTCTTGAATGACTCATTATTGTACTCCTTGAGAAAGAACATCTGGCAGGTTAGGTAACTTCTCTAAAGCATGGTGGAGACAGATACCTGGCCACAGGACTTGAAATGAGTCACAACATGAAACAATGTTGCAAAGTAAACGCTTGTGACAGCACCATAACCAGCCTGGGCAGCGTGTGCGATTATAGTTCTAAACACCCACATCTAACAGGGATAAGTAGCAGAAATACTATCAGGCTAACTTGATTAATAACAATAATGCCATTGTTTTAAAATGTATATGTGATAGCTCTTTCCAGGGTGTCATAACTAACATATACTGTGGCAATCTGCAGTCTAAGCTGATGTAAAGGATACTTCATTGGCAGCTTGCCATGTCCATGCATTTTTCTCTCTGTTGAGAAAGTCTCTGACCAGCTAAGGCATTCCCAGACAAATATTTTGCTGTATGGCCAAATGATGGAGAAGATGAAGCAAGATGTATGAGCACATCCACATGAGGGACCTCTGTGAGAAGTACAACAGCACGTTTTAACTGCTATAGTACACAGAGCAGAATTTAATTATATTATTTGCATTTCAGCTGAAAGACAGGCAATAACTGAGAACTTTATATTGTTGATCGTTTCTGTGCCACCACAAATTAAAGCACATGACTACTCAATTTGTAGCAACCAGATGGTGAAGATGCTGACAGTGCTTATCTGACCTTTACTTAGTACATGCTCAAAACATTAGACATGTACCCTCACACTGCAGAAAGGCTTTGCCATTGCCACTGTGTTTGGATAATGTTTTATTGTATTTGTCTGGCTGTCTGTTTGTTAGTTAGTTAACTGCATAAATTAACTTGTCCAAGGAGACATTTTTAGCCATGTCAAGTGCCATAGGCAAGTAAGTATGCGAATGAGATTTGGTATAGAAATAATGTTGCATATGTAAGTACAATAACAGCATAATATGGCTTATGAAATGCATGCCAATATAATATAGATAATAGAAAATCTCACACTCACACAGTAAGAGAAATGAAAAGTCATATTAAAGCTGTTACATTTCAAAGCTTAGGGAAAACTAGAAAAAAACATCAATCATTAGCTATCTGTTATTAGAGGAACTTGAGGAAAAGTAAGTATGACCAATAATAGCGGAGAGAGACAACTACTGACGGGTCCCCTTCAGTAGATCGAACTTTTAAAAGTTCGAACCTCATATGGCCGAGACCATATGATTGAACTTTTAAAAGTTCGAACGGACTGAATGGAGATCACCTTACAGTGCGGAATGGGAAGATTTCCCTTTTCCACAATGTAGTGCGATCTCGGAGTTGGTATATTTAAGTAGTGGGGGGTGTGGGGGGTGCAGGGGGCTTGCCCCCCTGCTATGTAGGTTTAGATTTGTTTTTTTTTTTTCTTTTTGTTTCTGCTTTAGTTTTTGAACTTTTAAATGTTTGATGTTATGGTCTCAGCCATATCATCTTTGAACATTTAAAAGTTTGATCTACTGAAGTAGATCCCTACTGACACATACAGTGCAAGAGTGCTAATCGATCATATATAGAAATTAGACATATGAACCCCACTATGAAAGTAAGCATAGACTATTAATGTGTGAAAAATAAATGGGGAGATAAAGCAGTAGGAAGAGGAGAAATGAATACATACAGAACAAAGGACAAGGAAGTGACAAATGAGATGGAATGAAAAGGATTTATAGTTAATGGAAGTGGGTAGGTTATGGTAGACGATTATGTATAAACCCACAACATTACAATTGTGAAAGTTATAGTACAACGAGTGTATATTCACTTGCATTTTATACAACTGGGAGTGATTCTAAGGGAGAAAAGTATATAACGTAGAAAAAAATTACATATTTAATTGTTGTTGTTGTGTACCAACACAAGTGAGCCCTTCTGCATGTATACATATCTACTAATTCAACATTTGTGCATAACCTAATTGCTTCATTTTTGTGAATTCTGGACACTTTCAGTGACACTTCATTTGCAGAAGTACAAATGTGTTTTTTAATTTATTGGCAGTCACTATTAATTAATTAACTGTCATTTCATTAAAAATTAAGTCAGGCTCACACATTATCCATATACCTACTTTGGAGATGTGGATAGAGAACACTGTTTCAGCTGTGGAAAGGATGCCAGTTTAAGCAGTACCCCACCTCCTCCCATATACACTCATATCAGGGCTGGTCTTGGGCCATTTGGACCTATTTGGCCCAATAGGGCCCACTCCCTCAGTGGCCCTACACTGGGCTATGACAGGGTCATTATACCTAATATGGTCCAGAGATTTGCCTGAGAGACACTACAGCAAAGTACAAGGCATTTTCCTAATGGCAGCCCTGCTCCTGTAGTAGTAACAAGTCTTGTTAGCAGAGTAGACATTTCCCATCATGCACTGCACTAGTGGTTAGTCCACGTAACTCCAGCTTCACAAATCCTGTATGGCCCACAGTGTTAGCTGCTCAACGGGGTTTTCATGCCAAAACTGGTTGGATTAATTGTCACGTTTTGTGTATCACTCTAGTTACTGTCTGAGAAGATAATATGACCAGGTTTCATTTGAAGACTGACAAGGGGTACATTGTTTTCTGTTGCTTCTCTTACTGGCATGGGGTGCATGATTGGTTGCTAATGGCTACAATTACAAGAAATAACTGTAGAATAGTAAGTCTCAGAAGTATGAAAACAAACCCATTAAGCATAAAAAGGTAAAATAAAAGCGTGAAGTGAGGTAACTTATGATCACTGAGACTTGTGATAAAATGTATGGAAAAGAAATGCTTGCTGCAGTCATAGGCAGGTGCAAAAATAATCTCAGAGAAGTGAAATATGATGTGTTTGTCTGCTGAGTGGTGAAAGGCAGAGGTGAATAGAAAAAACAATAATTTAAATGAAAGTAGAGAAAACAATAAGAGAAACACATTGATTCATGAATGTATTGCAGGGGTACTACAGTTTCAGAGGAACATACAAAATAGGAGGCAAACAGAAACATAATGCAAAAAAATGGTTAGACTTGCCTGGGGAAGAGTTATAGAAAGGTGAGCAACCTGTGTGGATTTTACATATTCGCCATACTTCCACGCAGGCTTAATTAAGGCATTCTGATTTCCTTTCAAATGCCAAAGAATGACGCTTGGCAACTACTCTAAATTATATCTGCATGTAATCCGTATTGTTGCTGTTGTGACCCTGGTTACATTTGGAAAAGATATGGCTGCATTAGTCCACTTAACCAGTTAAATAAATAAATAAATACAAGCAAACTTTCAGAAATAATTATAAGTGGGGTGGACTGTGAGAGATGCCATTTTAATGACAGGCCTGAAATTATTACCATTATTATTGTTAGCACTGAGGAAGTCCAACAGTTTTATGTGGCGCTGTGGTAATGCATTAACTATAACATGGTATGAAAATTAACTGGACAAGAATGTGAAATTATTTAGAGCAAGTGCAAGAAATGACTGAAAGCTCATGAGGGACAAGAAGGGTAATATGCAATGAGAGTCTATAATGGAGGTTAGACATTTTTCGGCACTCCCATTTTCCTTACAGCATTAAGTACAGCCTTACTGACACATTTGTCCAGTTATGTCCTCTCATCTGAAGACAGTGGGCATGAGAGGCAAGAGTTGGGGACTTTGATAAGTCACAAGATTTTAACAGATTTCTTTTTTTTTAAATGAGCCTGCTTCTTAATTCTATGGGCTGCTTGGTGTTGTTTGCAGCACCTCCCAAATAAACAGGAGTTTGGTAG
Organism: Protopterus annectens; assembly: GCF_019279795.1. Lineage (NCBI taxonomy): Eukaryota > Metazoa > Chordata > Ceratodontiformes > Protopteridae > Protopterus > Protopterus annectens. Next base: position 169,946,630 of record NC_056735.1, on the reverse strand, counting down.
AGTATTTAACTTACAAAGACTATTTGTTTGTTTATGTATATATGCATGTATGTATTACATGTATGTAATGATTGTTTACCATGGTAGGGCATTAGCCCACCTAGTCTATTTTCAGGCTCAGAAGGATGGAAATAGAACCAATGAAGCAACAGATATTAAGCAATATCAATGCAACAGTGCTACTTAAACATGCAGAGATGTACAACTCAGGATATGTGGCATAAATACATAGTATACTCAGTTAGACATTCTCATAGTAAGGAAAGGCAGTGGGGTAGAATCAGTGATTGCAATGTCATCCCCAGTGAAGGAGCCAGTCCATACTACAAACCAATGGTTGCCACAATCTGATGCAATCAGTAGTTAGAGTAGGCTCTAAGGTCAACAGAGACCAGGCTGAAGACCTCAAAGTTGACAGGAGAGAAAGGACAACAGTTCAAAGAACTACTTCATCCCTTCATAAGGGATGCCAGCAACAACCTGCTCACCAGTTCACAGGGCATGAAAGACATACATCAGGAGTATTTCTAGCAGCCTCTGAATAAAGATAACTCCACAGAAGCTGTACCTGCCCATAAAAACAGCCTACGATAAAAGAAGAGTGGGAGCCCCCCACAGAAGAAATAAAAACTGTATTAAGGAAAATGAAGTCAGGGGAAAGCAGCTGGCTCAGATGAGGTCACAGCAGGTATGATAAAGATGCTGGGTGAGATAGGGGAGAAATGGCACCTGAGGGTACTCATAGGAGTGTGAAGAGAAAGGCATATCCCATATGCCTAGAGAATAAGCATACTTGTACTAGTGTACAAGAACAAGGGGGATATCCACTTTTGTAAAGCCATAGACCACATTATAATTAACCTCCTAAACTCTGACATCAATAATGTCAGGTTTGACCCCTAAGTATGACTTTGTGAAGGGTAGATCCTATTTATTTAACCTGGTAATTTGTTTCAAAAGGGTTACAGAGATTGTAGTTGGTGGTCATGCAGCGTAAGAGGCATACCTTGACTTGATCAAGGTGTTTGACACCATTCCTCATGCTGGCATCATGCAAAAGTTAATAGCTTTAAAAATCAACCCATATATTGTATAATGGATAACAAACTGGCTGAAAGACAGAACACAAACAGTGTGAGTTGCAGGTTCCTTATCAAAAGGTATGAAAGTGACGAGTTGTGTTTTTCAGAACTCAGTGTTGTGATCTTTCCTTCTTGGTATTTACTTCTCATATCTCCAACAGAGAGCCAATACCTCTGACTAACAAAGCCTCCAGATGACTCCCAAATCCTTCAGAATGATCTCTTTGTGTACCAAAATGGCCTCATACTAAATGCTAACAAAAGTATCATCACTTTTGGTGGACAAACCCTCCTTGCATTATACTGTCTAAGCAACACACTTCTACAATATGAAAATGTAGTTAGGGATTTAGGTACTTGGGTTGATAGAGCCTTCTCTTTTGACCATCTTGTGATAACAACTGCCCAGAAATTATTTTATTTATCTCAGATAATTACCAAAGGAATATCATCAAGGTCTAAAGGAGTAATCACTTCCTCATACAAAGCATTGATCAGGCCAATTATCCAGTACACCATCCCCTCTGGGATGCATCTCACTAAACATAGCAAACCATTAGAAAGACCCCAAAAGTCCATAGCAAATAAATAAATAAATAAATAAATCACTGGCCTAAATTCCCAAAGCTGCAAGTTCAGAAGCTCTCTCTCTTTATTCAGTGTCTCACAGACTTTTGTGGGGAGATCTCTGTCTCTTTTATCCTACTATTAGAGACCTGATTGACCTGAACCTCCTGTTTCTATGCAAGTTTAGTATCCACCAACAATACAAGGAGGGGCCTAAATCTTCATCAACAGATAAATAAACCATGGTGAATGGAAAGGTTTATAACCCAGTGCATCTAAACCTCTGGAGTACACTTTTCCTGCATATTAAGCAGTTTGACTCATCATGTTCCTTTAAATATAAACTAGACGGCTGGATGAGTATCCACAAATTTACTCCAGGATTGATCAGTGTAGCCCTCTTGGAGAAAGGGGGTGTGACTTGAGAGAGGATACTGGCAAGGCAAGAATGGTCATGAGACTCATTTTGCTTGAAATATTTATAACTCTATGTAAATCATTTTTGAAAATAAAAGTGAAGTCTCAGTGATTGTTAGTCAGTTCATGCTTTTCATTAACAAGCAATGATGTTACTTGTCATCTTGTAAGAACGACAAACCCATAGATTTTAAGGGAATTCTGCAATTCTGTTATGTTGTTGAGGGCATAGAAGGGAAAATATACTTGAGTTTTGGAATAAAAATCCATTTAGCAATGACATGGTATGGTACAGATATTCTACAGTCTAACCATCATGTAACACAAGCCTTAACAGTTTTTGTCCAATCAGTAAGAGAAGAACTGATGGTGAAGACATACATATCACAAACCATCGGTGCTACTTTCATTTACTAGTTGGTTATCTTCGCGCACATTACTTGGGTAATCAGCATACAGCTATCAGAAATAAGCCCTCACATCTTAAATAGTTTAATGGACATTGGAATTGTACCCTTGAAAGACCAGGAGGAGAAAGATGAGGAATTAGCTATATTCAGACCATTACAAAATATGGTTAACTTTTTGTAGAGGACAAAAACAACTTGAATTAATAGAAAAGCCACTGTTGCAATCTGTATGCAAAATGTCAGAGCTGTTAGAGGGGTTTGAACTGGGTATTTAGTACTTCCAATACTACAGCATGACCCAATGCAGGAATATGTCATACACACATGAAGATAATGTAGATGAAAGAGAAAAGAACACAATGCACCAACCAAGAAGGAATCTGGTTTCCTACCAGATCCTTGCGCTAGAAATTGCAGGAAAGGTTGGTGTTGGAAGAAATATGCACAGATGAATGTCAGTTTTGATTTGCCATTACAACACCATGAATTTTAGTTTGTCAGTAAACATTTTTAAATGATTTTTGGAAATTATTGTGACTGAGCTCATCAACAAAGTTTTAAGACCACTAGTTTCACTGTTTTTTATTTTTAACTCAGCACTCATAGTGATGGGTTTGGAACTAGACAGATTCATATGCTTGTTCATTTTTTTATCTTTCTTTATAACAACTGTCATAAAGACCACCATTACATAACTTACCCAGTTCCTGCCTTCCCTAAAACTTAACGCCTTCTCCTGCTGAACATTATTCTGCATGTTTTATTCCCACAAATTCTATTTATTTCTATGTAATTTGCTGCTTCACTTTTTTTAAAGATGACTCTTCCAGTTCTTTTTATCTCTTATACAATATTCAGTACCTCAGAAAACTTTGTTTTTAAGCATTGTGAAAACAATAACTAAGTATGTGAAAGCCTGGCAAATGCATTTTGTCTGTCCATTATTTCACAATCTTGATTTCTGTTTGTTTCATATGCTCTTGAACTGTGTTATTATACTTCATGAACTGCCACTGAACTTTTTCAGAACTTTGCTGCATTTTTCTAATGCCTTTCTGTATGATTACAGAAACCAGCAACCAGGACTGGCATGTTAAGTATTTTGTTGTAGGTTAGTTTAATAAAATTGGTTGCACAAACTGCATTTCATCCAACGCTCATTAATTAAGCTACTGTTTTACAAATGAAAATGGCAAATCATGCTTAATGCATGTGTATGGCCAGGTCTGAATGAATATTCACCTGTCAATAGTGTACTTAAACATAGGGCCTTGAATAGATTTAGTACTTCTACCATAGCATTATTGCTGTCATAGACAAGCAGGGGGTTCTCATGCTTTTGGATGTATTGTTTTGCATATTTTTATAATATGTTTTTTATATTTTTTATGTTCTTTTCATATGGCTTTTATATGTTTTTAATTTATACACTGGGCTATATATTTATTTATTTATATAAATTATTAAAAGTAGCAGTTTGTTGTAGTATTTTAACAGTAATTCTATAATTAAATGGTAAAAACAGGTACAAGGATTCTTAAGCTTTTACAATAAAATAATTTAATTGCTGGAAATGTTTTAACAAAAGCACTAATAATAAAACTGGGGTCTGTATATATCCAGTTTTCCACTTTGCATTTTTTTTTGTTTTCAGCAGTTTTCCGTTGGTTTGTTTGTTTGCTCAGTTTATCTTAGGGGAAATAGACTACTGAGGGGTGTTGAGAGGTTTGATACTGGGCTGAATTCAATAAACCCTAAAACTGTTTGTGTGTCACAGTGCAGTGTGCACATGATAGCACAAATGCGGTAAAATTGTGGCATGCTAATTACAGCATAAGCAGCTGAATTGTATGCTATCAACCAACCGAAGATGGAGGAGCTACTCAACAGACTATAAATCGTGTACACTTAGTGCGGGCTTAACCCTCAAATTCCAAGAATTCCAGAATACAGCCATGGAAAATACACTACACGGAAAGAATGTTAGGGGTTGCTGCTGCTCTTCTGCATGCGTATGTTAAACAGTCTCATGTTTATGCTGCTGCTGCTAATAGACCTCAGCCAAGAAAGAGAAGGGTGTTTAGACCCTGTTTAACTTTTCATGGTCTGCATGAGGTAGAAATAGTAGAGTACAAAAAGGTGGATGGAGGATAGAGACACATTACAGAAACTCTGCAACCTCTTTCATCCTCAACTAAGAGTAAGGGCCATCTGAGGGGAACCAATACCTGTGGAGAACAAGGTATGAGTAGCGGTTAGAATGTTTGCTACAGGAAGCTTCCAGAGACCAAGAGTGGACATGCTAAGGGTGTCACAGGCATCAGCATCCAGGATCCTACATCAATTCCTGAATTCTATGCTACAGCATGCCAGTGGCTACATATATTTTCCCATACTTCTGAGGACACAGCTACAGCAATGCAGGAATTTTACCCCATAGCACACTTCCCTGAAGTCTTGGATGCAATAGACTGCATACGCATTGAGATCAAACCATCACCCTGGAAAAAGGGAAGGGTCTACATAAATAAAAAGGGCTTCCACTTTGTTAACTGCAAGGTCATGTGTAATGCCAAGGGAATCATCCTGAATGTGTGTGCTGGCAACCCCAGAAGTTACCATGACTCCTACATCTGGGATAACTCTCAGTTCTACCAGAGGTTTTTCAGGGGGATATCCCCAAGGTAATTTACTGGGTGTTGCAGGGTATGCACTCAAACCATGGCTGATGACAACCATCAGAAATGCAAACAAACCCATGGAAGAATGGTATAATGATGCACATGCTCAAACACGGAATATCATAGAGTGTGTGTTTGTGCTGCTGAAGTCATGGTTTCAGTGCCTAGATACATCAAGGGGGGCCCTGTAGTACGATCCCAATACTTGTGCTGAAATTTTCACTGTCTATACTATCCTACACAATATTATCATGAGAAAATAGCTGCAACAGGAACACCAAGGGGAAGGGGCACACATTCTGCCACCACTGGCAAGGTCACCACAGCCACAGGCAGGTGAGGACTCAGACAGGGAACCACTAGGCCGTGTGGGTGTGAGTAGATGTAGGTGTGCATAATATGCCCTTGCTCTGGCCAAGAGGCAATGGATAGCAAACATGCTCACCACCTAAGGGGTACAACTTTCATTGTCTGCACTTACATACAGTAAAATTGATGCCAGGCAGTGCTCATAGTCTTTACTTACCCATGTAATGGCTGTGTACTGCTAACATCACATAGAATCAGCCCCAAATTAAAACACTTGTAACTGCAGTACTATCAAGGTAAGCACTGAACATGGAACAGAAAAATAAATAGGTAAAAATACAAACGACTGGCAGAACCAGAACCCCTGGGATCACTTCATTGGCTCTGCTTGATAGAGGACCAGTTAATTAATCAATGGGAAGGCGAACACTGACACACTCTGGCTAGGCTTATAAATGCCCTTGGGCAGATAGCCTATTACCTACCTATGAACCTATAAGATACTTGCATACCGTTACTTGCAAATATATCTCAGTACAAGTTGTGTGATTTGTCCATCAATGACATCAATATGTGACAAGACTAACTTATGTCGGAAAATTTCTGTAGTTTATCAGCTAATAAGCCTCATGCATCAAAAATACACACAAGACAAAAAACATTCACATGTCTCTAATTATTCCTACATTCTCACACCTATAGCAATAAGCTACACTAATATAGCAATGATTTAAAGGTATTAATCACAACAGTAAAAAGGCTGTAAGAAAGCAGTACAATTTTCAAAATAGTACCACCAACACATATATACTAAACATTCAGTCAGCAATGCACTCCATGCATCAGAAACAATACATATGTATCCCTGAATTCAAAATATAGAAACAGAGTGATGGCAGTTATCATCATTTGCACAGGGTGGGATTTGGGGGGGGGAGGCCAAGGCTGTCATAAAAGTACTGAGTGTGTGCAAGTAATAATGACAGGCAGGCAGAATGTAGTTAATTATCAAATGACCAATGAGGCAGAATCATCTGCAAGCATCTCAGATGCTCAGGTAAGAGCCACCCTCTCCAAAGCAAAAAACACAGCATCAATGGGACCAGACGGTGTCCCGGGCTGCGTCCTACATAAACTCCAAGAAGAACTAAACCCAAACATAAAACTACTGTTCAATCTCAGCCTTACTACATGATATGTACCCAAAGAGTGGTGTACAGTAACAGTGGTCGCTCTCCACAAAGGTGGTGCCTCAACGGATCCTGGAAACTATCGCCCCATAAGCCTGACTAGCTTGGTCTGCAAAGCTATGGAAAGGATCATCATGGACCTCATAAATAAAGATATTGGGGACCTACAGACACTGGATCCTACCCAGTTCGGCTTTGTTAAGGGCAGATCCTGCCTCTTAAACCTGGTTGATTTCTTTGAAACAGTCACCAAGGCCATTGACGAGGGGAAGGTTGTCCACACAGCCTACCTGGACCTTGCAAAAGCCTTCGATACAATACCCCACTCGGGCATTATAGATAAGCTCACCAGCTTAAATATAAACCCCTATGTCACTAGATGGGTTGCAAACTGGCTCAAGGACAGAACCCACATGGTTAGAATTGCTGGAGCCATGTCAGACTCCAAACCAGTTACAAGTGGCGTCCCACAAGGCTCAGTCCTGGGACCTCTCTTGTGCGGTATATATTTCTCGGAGGTACAGGCTAACATGGAAGGACTGTGGCTGACCAAGTTCGCAGATGACTGCAAACTGGGCCCCATAATCGACTCTCCAGCCGACACAAGCATCCTACAAAAGGGCCTCATAGAAACAGACAACTGGTGCCAGAGCCATGGCCTCAAGCTAAATGCCAAAAAGTGTACAGTCATCCCCTTTGGCAAAAACAAAGTGCCCACAAATTACCACATAGGTGGTAATCCATTAAGTACGGAAGAAGTAATTAGGGACCTGGGGACCCAAGTTGATAGCAATCTCTCATTTGACAACCACGTGGCCAAAGTGGTTAGAAAAACATTTTATATAGTCCACCTAATCATGAAGGGATTCACATCTAGATCAGGGGAGGTCATTGTGCTTCTTTACTCATCCCTCATCAGGCCCATAATTGAGTACAATGCCTCTTTTGGGATGTACCTTACCAGACACCTGCAGCAACTGGAAAGACCCCAAAAGTACCTCACCAAGAGGATCAAAGGGCTCAAACAGATGCCATATGCTGCCCAGTTAAAGAAACTCCAGCTCTACTCAGTGGCATACCGCCTGCTCAGAGGCGATCTGTGCCTGACGTATAAAGCCATGTCCAACCCCAAATTAATGGACATGCTGCACCTCAGAAAATCCAAATCCCATCGAGCTACGCGCTCGAGAGACTTGAACCTCAGCACTGAAATAAATAGGACATGCTGGAGGGACAGATTCATAACCCAGAGGCTCCCTTCACTCTGGAATAAAATCCCAGTCCAGGTTAGGCAGAGTCCCTCATTGACTCTCTTCAAGAGGAATCTTGATGAGTGGATGGGAGATAGTAGGTTTACCCCGGGTATCACTTCTGTGTCACTGTTAGACAGAGGCACAGTATACTAACCTCGAAAAAGAGCATAGCAAAATTCATTTAAAATGGGTGGCGAAAGCCAAACACACTCTGGCTAGGCTTATAAATGCCTTAGGGCAGATAGCCTAGTATGAACCTATGAACCTATAAGCCTTTCAAATGCATCGTGTATCTGTTATGTATCCATGTGTGCATGGGCACTCAATGTGAAATGTGTGTGTGAGTGTCTGCACGAACACAGCCAAACTCTGTGCTAGCTCCATGTCCTGGCATGTCAGCCAGGCATGGTAAAGGTATAAGTTCATAGTCATTGCCCCAACAGCGAGAACTGGCTCTGCTAGGAGTTGCGCTGACAAATCCATGCCCATGGTAAGATGTGCTAGTGCTACCTGAATGTGAGAGATGTCTGCAGGATGAGCTCTTCTCATGACTACACCCAGGTCCATGACCCCATGGCCTATCACATCTGGGTTTGGACAACTCAACCAGTGACAGAGCAGTGGAGGTAGTGCCACTATGGGAGTGGGATCGGGCATGGCCATGTTGTCTAACATCAGATGATGCTGCTGACCTATGGCCATGTGAATGTTGTTGCCCTCCCAGCAGATATTCCATCACAGATGCTACCTTTTCCATTACGTCATTCATCTGATCCACTGAATCAGCTGCATGTCAGCCTGTGTCACATCTACAATGTTAAGCATGTCCTTGGAGGCCCTAGTGGAATGTACCTGTGCCTTCATGATGGCCCTAAACATACATTGAGTGGCACATAATGACACACCAGGCTCACGTAGAGGGTGGACAACAGGCCTTCTCTAAGCACCCCTATCAACCCTCCTGCATGGCACCTCACCACACTTTGGCTATGGCCAGAGTGAACTGGGACTGAAGCCACAGAAGCCACACCATCCTGATCAAGTGTGTCACCCTCAACCTGTCCAATGTCTGAGGAGGTCAGTGGAATGGGTATACGTAGGCATACTGACTGTGTCTGAAGAAAATACAGGGGATGGGTGAGTCTCAACCACAGCGTCAGATTCAACCTCTTCACCCCCTGACTGTGCCTCTATTTGGCCACCAACATCATCAGAGACTACTGATACTCCGACATCAGGTGGTAGAAGTCCTACACTTCCACTGTTAGGATCACCTGTGATAATAAGAAACAAACACAGGATCTAGATTGCTACTATATTAAAACAATTTATATGATAACAAAGTAACACTGGTCATACAATTGCAGATGGTACAGCAATACAGACACTCATTACATCCACCTCACACATACAGATAATTTATATATCTAAACAATGGTCATTAATAAGCAAATAAACATTTGCTTACCATGTGCAGATGTCTCCACACTTTGTAGGGAGGATGGTCCTGGAAGAAATGAAGGAAGGAAAGGACGGCAATTAACCATCACAATGGGAATAACACAGGGGGACAATGAATACACAATTGTCTGTATGCCCTGTAAGAAATAGCTGAAACTGAAACTTGGTTGACATGTCCACCTACACCTTTGTGTACTGAACAACAGTATCATACAACTCTATTAAGTTATCTATAGGTAAGGAAAAAAATTCCAGGAAGTATTATTCAAATTACATATTTCAGTATACAAGGAAATATAAACCTTGCCATATGTAAGCTTACCTGGAAGTAATCCTAGGACACACTTGTCCTCTGAGCCACATAAGCACCAACATCAAGCACATGGTGTGCAGTTTCCACTGAGCTGTCTGAACCTCTGACAGTAGACAGAAACCCTTCATTTGGTGTCACTGAGGAGTCAGTAGCAGGACCCCCCATAGCCAGCTGTTCTCAGGCACCTGCAGCTGCTCTCCTCCAGGCTGATAAAATCATCTGGTTTTAATAAATAATGTTTCAAGCATACAGATAGGGTTGATTGATAGGTATGTTATATGCTATACATCGATTGGTTTTAGCAGCTTTCATGGATGTACTATTTCCCATGATATATCACTTTGGAAAGGTGGTTTTGTTGTCATGAAAACTAATAATATTGATTAATTAATGAGTTGATTAGTGCTGTATTTAAATATGTTTTGTGTATTATTGTATTAAAGTCTGATGAAGCGTGGTTGATCCACATAAAAGCGCTCCCTCCTATTATTATTTTTATTATTATTATTTTTATATTTGTCTAATAAAACATTTATTTATTGCCTGCCGTGTTTGTCACTTCTGCATTTATTTTATTGGATTTTATTAAAATTATTGCTTTTCCATACATTACTAACAACTTAAGCATGCATATCATAACTGTAAAAGCAGGCATGCATGCTTTATTCTGTATCTCAAGGTAATTGTAGGAGACACGTGTTATAATGTATTCAGATCTGGTGAGCTCAGTTCCCACAAAAATACATTCTATTTGCAAAATATTATTATTTGATATTAATTACATCAAAATTGGCAGAAATTCATGTTGTAACTTAATCTGTATTATCTTTAAAAGTATGTATGCAGTATTTACATATTGCAAGGATTATTTGTACAATTCACAATTCTATTTTTGATTTTGAAAAATGTATAGCTAATATAACAGTAACAGTATATTTAATTGTAATAAAGAATGTATGTCCCACATAATGGTTCTAATTGTTTTTTTTTCTCTCACCCCACCCCTTATCTCTCTTTTTTATATGTGTGATCACACTGTTCTAATGTTATACTTTTCTGTCTACAAACAAAATGATTTTCAGCACATGGAGGTAGTCCAACTGCTGTGGCTCAACCTGCCAACCATCCAATGGCTGCCACACCAACACTCAGCACATCTGGGATGCAACTAGGCAGTACTGCCTCTGCAGTCCCTACACTACCTGGTCCATCAACATCAGGTAGCATTGCCCCAGCAGTTGGTGCATTGGTACCTTCTGGGAGTATTGATGGAGGTGGGGATTATGTCATCCACCAGGAGTTGCTAGGGATGGTATATAAGGTCTTAGAAAGCATTGGTACATGCCTCAGATATCTGGAGAAATTGCTTGTGGGAATGCAGGAAAAAAATCAAATGTCAAGCAATCCAACGTGAAGCTGAGGAAGGAGACAGTGATGACAGTTCTGAGGGGGAGGACTAGATTTCCACTGCCCCCATGCTTGATGGACATGTGTCACTGATGTCCTCTACCTATCTCCAATCATGGTGTGCCCCAACCTTTTGTATCTGTCACCATCCCTGTGTGTGCCTTGTTTGTCCTGTTTGCATCAGCTTCCTCACCTACCTCACCTACCTGACACAACATTCCTACATCCCTTCCTCAACATTCCTCTCATTTTGAAATCCAAAAAAAAAAAAAAATGGGCACCTATCCCAAAAAAAATGTCCCATACATAGCTCTCCACTTTGTATATTTGTCTTCTCAACACACTTGATTCAGTCAATTGGGTATATAATGTGATTACATTGTTGTTACCCATCTGTGTTGTGGTGAGAGTCCAAATGCATCCAATTTTCTATCCATGTTCACATTACACTGTTAAAGAAGTGGATAGCCATGGTTGTTTCCTAATTCCCTCCTGCAAATTCCTATATTGCTTCCCCTTTGTTCTTTGCCCTGCTTGCCCCCCATTTCACAACTTTCATATCTACCCCATTTTTACAACTTTAGTCTGGTCAAAAAATAGAATCACACACCACACACATCAGAAATGCCCCCTAATAAAGCTTTCACTTTTTGTTGTCGGCATCTGCCTGTAGGTTAGCAATGGGCAACAATGCCGAGTGAAATTAAATGTCTCTTCATATCCTATGGCAAAAACTGGTGAGTTTTTGTATTTGTTCACACTAGTTCAATTATCTCTGTGCAATGCTGCTTAGACTCACTGAGTTAAAGAAATACAGAGTTAAAACAGAGTAAAGGCAATACTTTGAAACATTTACTTTGACAGTTATTAGACTACTGAATGTAGAAAAATGCAAATTCCTAGGTGGAGTGTTGACATAAATCACTTGACTAATGCTGTTTTTATGCAGTAACTTCAAGGGCTCAATTGCAGATGCATCTCTCATCATTTCTTAGTGCGATGATATGTGTGCATTATATATTTCATTATGCACATATTAAAAAAATTCTCCTTGTATTCATCCCATCCATCCAAATACTCATGTAATGTCATGTACAAACTATCCTTACTTTGACAAAGCATACAGCACACACTCTTCAGGATATATGGCCAGACACAAATATTTAGCATTATCTGCTAAGTCAGAAATAATCCATTCAAAACATGTGCCCCCCCTTGTCATTTCTATAAAGCTGGACATACTATTTAACTGTGATTTGAACTGAGTCCTGCAAAACGGGTAATAGTTGTACAACTGTATAGAGGTAGACATTAATGATAAAAATTGTGGAAGACACGCACACACACACACACACACACACACACACACACACACACACTTACTTCACTGTAGTAATTTCTTCTCAGATTTACAGGAATTATCACATATACTTATATAATACCATCCTGACACCATGTGTAAAAAAATAAATGAGCTGGATTCAAACCCTGTGTTATTTGCACTCTAAACATGAATTCACTGGTCTTCCACCTGCTGCCACAAGGAAAGTTAGGCAGCAGGTGTACGTTTCACACTCAGTACTGTGCAAAGTGCTGAAATGTGCCTTGCCACTTAGCCTGTTTGTGTGAAGGAAGGCAAACAAATAGATATATTACTATTTTCCCATTTGAGAAGAGAACCATGTTTGCTTGTTGCTTAACTCTGTGCAAATGGGAAAGGCAATAGCAACAGTTGTCAATGTCATAAAAGTTATGACACAACATTTACAATATAGTCTACAGCATGAGCACAATACTATCTGTCAGCTATTTCTCCCATAGCATATATGCATAACTATTTCTTAAGTTCAAGTTGTATTCATTAAATGTGAATCCTACATGCGCAAACACTTTGCCATTGTTTCCGCAAATCAGTTTCTTGGTGATGCGCTATGTAAAGAGGTGTTTGGCATGTGTTTTTTTATTGCTCATTTATTCTTCATCTCATCAAAAAGGCATTTAAAAAGACAACAAAATGGAAGGTACTTGTTATTTACTGAACACATATTTACACAGACTTGTGTGTCCTGCACCCACGCACTTGAAAATGGATATGTCAGTCATAGGTCTAATGTCATCTACAATACAGAAATAAAAAGCACAACTGTATTGTTACATTTGTTAAAGCTCTATACGGATACTATACATTGAGATTGTCTGATGCATGTCTTATTGTGGACATCAATTCATCACAATATGAACATTCATGCAACAACACTTGCATTCATGCTGTTTAGAAAATGTGTGTGTGTTTTTGTGTGTGTGTGTGTGTGTGTGTGTGAGTGCGTGTGTCTGTGTGTGTGTATGTGTTTGTTTGTGTGCATGTGTGAATCTGTGTGTGTGAGTGAGACTGAGTGCGTTATATACACAACCTATTGAGAAACAGGTACATGTATGTCTCAGTTCTGCAACATGTGTTCATGACAGCTTATTGCATATAGTTAAGAAGTTGTATTTTAAAGTATTTGTACACATTGCAAGCACAAAAGCTAATCCACAGTTCACACTTTGCACATCCGTCTCATAACAGTATATGTTGCCTACAACATAATGATTATGTCATCCTCTATAAAGACCACTATGACAAGGAAAAAAATCATAATTGATAGCACAAATATTAACTACTGTTTTCTTCAGCTGGTGTAAATAGTTAGGTTGGGGCTCAAATTGCACAACAGACAAATTGTGTGTGTGCCTGTATGTGTAACTGTGTATGTGAGTAGTCAGAAGAGCATTACTATATGTCTTATTGTCATCACTCAAGTCTCATGAAGAACAAAGTTTTACAGATGCACATGACTACACAGCAATTTTACACAGCCCTCCCAACAACTTATCCCAACATATGCTGATGATGTCATCTGCTATAAAGTATTCTATAACAGTATAATAGACTTGTGCCGTGTTGCTTGTGTTAAGTACTGTGCTCTCTACCTTGTGTAACTAGTTAGGTAGCAGTTTTAATCTCACTGTAGTCAGTATGTGTGTGTGTGTGTGTGTGTGTGTGTGTGTGTGTGTGTGTGTGTGTGTGTGTGTGTGTGTGTGTGTGTGTGTGTGTGTGTGTGCATAGTCACAAGAACATGAGTCTGTGTCCTACTGACGTTACCCAGGTCTTATTGAGAAAAAAAGTTTTACAGTTGTAAATGACTGCACAGCAAGTTCATACAACTTCCCCAACATACACTGATGATGTTATCTACTATAAAGTATTCTGTGAGAGTACAAAAATCAGACTTGTGTTGTGGTGCTTGTGTTAAGTACTGTATTCTGCAACTAGTATAGATAGCTAAGTAGGTGTTAGCTGCCATTCTGGAGACTATTTTAGAGCAGCATGTGAGACATTCCAATTAACATCTTCTTGTCACCAGACTCGGATGATGTCATCTGCTATAAAGTATTGTCTGACAATATAAAAGTCAGACTTATGCTGTGGTGCTTGCTTTAAGTACTGTGTTCTGTAGATAGCTAGGTAGAGGTTATAATCTCATTGTGGTCAGTGTGTGTTTGTGTTCAGCTAGCTCTCATTCTGAAACCCATTTTAAAGCAGCATGTAAAACACTCTTACTAACATCTTTACAACAAACCGTGATGATGTCATCTGCTATAATGTGTTCTGTGACAATACAAAAGTCAGACTTGTGCCGTGGCACTTGCATTAAGTACTGCAGTCTGCAGTGAGTATAGATAGCTCAGCAGGGATTCTAATTTCACTACAGTCCACTTACATGTGTGTTCAGCTCACCCTCATTTTTAGAGCAGCATGGGTAACACTCCTACTAACATTTTCTTCCAAACATACATTGATGATGTCATCTGCTATAAACTGTTCTATGGCAGTATAAAATTTAGATTTGTGCCATGGCACTTGCGTTAAGCACTGTGTTCTATAGCTAGGTAGGGATTTAATCTCATTATAGTCATCTTGTTTGTGTTTGTGTTCAGTTAGCTGTCATTCTAGAGACCATTTTAGAGAGGCATGTGAGACACTCCTACTAACATCTTCTTCTCACCAGACACGGATGATGTCATCTGCTATAAAGTGTTGTCTGACAGTCAAAATCAGTTCTTGTGTTGTGGCACTTGCATTAAGTAATGTGTTCTATAGATAGCTAGTTAGGTGTATTATTTTTCACTGTGGTCAGTTTATGTGTGTGTGCACATTCATTCTACTATCAGTCTGGAGACAATTTTAAAACTGCATGTGAGACTACAGCTATCTCATGCTCTCCTCTTCACTTCTTATCAACATATACTTAAGATGTGATCTTCTCCAAAGTTCCCTCTGACAGTATTATACTCAGATGTCTGTGTTGCCATGATATGTGTTCTTTAGCTTGTATAGCTAGATAGTTTGTGGTTCTAATCTCACAGCAGACTACATGGGTAGACAATTTTACACCAAGATGTGGATTCACACTCCTCCCAACATCTTTTTCCCAGTGTGTACTGATGCTGTAATCCTCTATAAAGTGTTCTGTGACAATGTAAAGTCAGACATCTGTGGTGGTGCCACTGTTGCATCATATGGAATACAATTTGTATACCTAACTAGGCCTAATGTTCAAATCTGACCTCAGTTGACTGCTTTGGGTGTGGTTGGTAGTATATTGCTGCCAAGATATATTTTGAATCTCTTTTCATTTGAATTCCCCCCAGGAGAACCTTTAACATAGCCCCATAAATCTAAGATCTCCTAATTCCCCTCTGCCAACACATCATGCTTCCTGCAGAACCATGGATGATGTCATCATCTCATAGATGCATACATACATACATTGTGAAGCACAGCCCTTCCAGGACCCTCTGCAAGTCATCTACAGACCACTGGATGTGTGTTTGCTAATTCTGTCATGGGGTGGTAAACATGTCACATATGGGCAGAAGCAGTATGTAATACAATCCCACACATACACACACATGCACATAAGCCTACTATCTACTGTGATGAAAGGAGATACTGCCAGCACAGCTAGCTGGAATTTTGTAAATAATTATATGTCATTTGTGAATATCAACATGATTTATATAAGATGCTTGTATTACAACTGTATTAGAACTGTATGTCATGTGTGTATCAAACTGGTTTGTACAGACGTGTGTTGAAAATATATTTTGTAAAGTGCTTGTGCTTAAAATGTATCCACAGTGTGCCCTACTGGAAGAGAACATAATGGTACATGCACTATTGTAACTGTTTAAATGTATATTTATTTTATTTTATTTTTATTTATTTATCATTTGTTGACCGGGAAAGTCCGACTAGGTTCCACAGAGCCTGTTTTCAGTGGAGGCCCGGGGAGAAATGCTCCAGATGCATGTCTTTGGAATATGTTAACAGAGGAAACTGTAGGCTTCAGTCCAACAAACTTCAGAAAAATAGCTGAAATTAAATTACTTTATACGCAATAAAAGATGGTATCTTTCAGTTTTCAATGAAGCTAGAGACACAGCATCTGTACTAGGGAGCTTTCTGTATTGTCTTTAGGGTGAACTAATTACTACCTTTGAAAGCATGAAGGAATGCAATTGTTTTATGACTTCCAGCATCTGCCAAAAATCTGAGGTCTATGTATTTTTACAAGTAGATGCTAAATACTGCCAGCTTCCAGCAGTGGGGGTTTCACCTGGGAACTAGGAGTCAGATGACAAGAAATGATGTTATCTTGCAAGCTATCCTAATAGTAATATTTTAGATATTATTTTGAGAAGTCTCTTAGTGAGACAGAACATTCTGTATTCTGTCTTGCACCTGACAGCAGCTAGAAGATCCATTCACCACATCTGGCTTGCTCTATTAGTAAGTTCTTATGTTATAGTATAATTTTCTTAGATTCAGTCAGGAATATAGTGAAGCTAAGTTTATATGTTTTCTTTATTTATTTGAGACTCCTGCAATACATATTTGCTATGATTTTGAACTCTGATGTCACTGTGAATATATATTTAGCATCATCTTGTTCTTTTATTATTTATTATTAAATATAGTTAAATCTTTCATTGTGGCTGATCTGTGTAGAGATATTTAAATTTTGAGAGTACTTGCATATTTATTTGGTGACACAGTGTGGGCCGCTCCTAATAGTCTTGCTCTTGGTCAAACTGCCTTTTGTATTAATATTAATATTACACAGTAAAATCGGACACCCTTTGTTAAGGGCTTTAAAGTAGCTGATAAGGGGGTCTGGCAGCAATGGTAACTACCTTATAGTCTGGGCAGAAGGGGACATAGCTAGTAAACTTGTGCCAGACTTTCCCAGGTATATGTGTGCGCGCGCGCGCGTGTGTGTGTGTGTGTGTGTGTGTGTGTGTGTGTGTGCACGCGTATGTGTGCGTGTGTGTGTGCTGCATCTGAAAATACTGTGTGTGTACCTGCTTAACCTTTCAGTGAATGTTCCCTACTGGTGCCAGTGGTGAGGATTGAGGCTCCTTGATTACTGGTCTAGTGATGGGTCTTCACATCTACTATCATATAAATATGGCAAATTGGTTTAAATGTTATAATAATGGCTAGAGATTTATGTGATGTTGGCCGTTAGCCTAGTAATGTCCTATGACCCCATGAAGATTGCACATGTCAATGTTGCTGTCATCCACATGTGCTGTGTTGAGCTATAGATGTATGGTAGCCTTACAGCAGTGTATTCCAGTCTGTGATATGAGGTAATGTATTGATGGACACCTGCCATTTTATTACATATTCCTTCCATAATATCTGTAGTTATCTGGCTCTTGAGCGGTGTTCTCCATCCTTTTTTTCACCATGAACCAGTTTCATGTAAAACAATTTTCCACGGACCTGCCATTGCACAAGCATAATAAGCAAGCAGCGATGCCTGACAGGGTGTGTATTAATGTGTAATTAACGCCCGCCCAGGGGTGTTATGAGGCCCGATGCTGCACCCTTCAAGGTGGTGTACAAGATGCATGTGTGATATGTATTTCTGTGTTGCATCCAGTAAATGCAGAGGTCATTGACTACACTGTTGGCACGGGTTTGATTCTCACATGTGTGGCTTGTGGCTTATGTGTCACATAAACCTCTCAGTTGACCAGGATTGCCCCTGAATTCAACTCCAGGTATAACGCTGTCCCACTTAACCCCTCCAAAGACAGTTTAATTTTGGAAAAGCGGAGGTGATTTCCCCTTATAGAATACTGGCAATCATTATAGTTGTACACGCCTGTTCCTGCAGAACACATATAATAACTTAAAACTCACATATTCTAGCAGTGTCACAGATTAATGTTTTTAATATTTTAAAATTGTTTCTGATTATGCCAGCTTCTGTCAGCAGTTGTCAATAAGTCTGTTGCTTATGTTTCCATGATTGTTTGTGAGGTATCCTGACATTTGAGTCATACTCAAGCAAGTCATTTTGCAGATCTTCACACTATGCACATACCCCCTATTGTATGTAACATCCTAAATGTTCTCTCCAGTGAGCATGTTAGTGCTGTTTATATCACAGCCATTCATCTACATTGACATGTAACCTTGTGTGACAGTCACACACATATACTGTCATGTGTGATGATATGAATATACTCACACAGGAGGTGTAAACTGCAGTATGTACCGTGCTTTGTACATATGTGCTTAATGTTATGCTACTGACTTGTCTTGGAAGTATACATACATTATTATACAATGCCTCCTCTAAAACGTGCACGCTGATTGGCCAGCCCAACCAGCGTGCCCGTTGTAAATCCCTCAATATACTAACGGTAAAAGGTCCGGTCGCCCGGACTTTTTCCATTAGTATAAAACACTGTCTTGCTATGTTAAAAGAGTTTAACATAGCGACACAGGTTTAAAAAAAAGCAACGCAGATCTCTGTTGCTTTTTTTAAAGCTGTCTCGCTATGTTAAACTCCTTTAACATAGCGACACAGTGTGTAAAAAGCAACGGAGATCTTGCGATCTCCGTTGCTTTTTTTTTAAACCTGTCTCGCTATGTTAAATGAGTTTAACATAGCGAAACAGCTTTAAAATAAGCAACGGAGATCTCCGTTGCTTATTTTAAAGCTGTCTTGCTATGTTAAACCCATTTAACATAGCGAGACAGTAAAAAGCAACGGAGATCTTGCGTTCTCCGTTGCTTTTGCCCACACTCTGATGTACTGCGAGGCATGCGCAGTACATCAGAACTGCTGAACACCAGACAGCTGCGGAAGGGCAGCAAAGAGATATACAATGCCATTATTTAAGAAAAGTAATTATTTCTTTTCTTAAATAATGTCATTATAATAATAACCACTTCTGGGTGTGGGTTATGCTGGATTTACCCACGGTTGTCTTTGTTTGGTCCCTCGGGCTTCGCCCTCGGGACCAAACCACGCCAACCGTGGGTAAATCCAGCATTACCCACACCCAGGCGTGGGTTATTGCTATAATATATCCTATATTGTGTGCACGGCTATATTTTACACGCCCTCTTTCTTTTTCTTCATTCCCATCATTTAAGTCTGTGGCCATTTTAATCTGCACACATTCCCTGCCTAGTGTTGTATTTGCTCTTGCTGATCACCCCAACATTCATTATTTCATTATGCAAAAACTTGTTGTAGTGTACATTACACCGAGTACACTTTTCTGTAATGTGTTAATACTATAGTAACTGCAGTAATTTCACCCCTGGTAGTCATTGGGGCTATCCGTGCAATCTCACAGAGCAAGTTTGGCCACTGGCAAACTTGAATGGCTGTTCCCTCTCTGTTCATACTCCTTTGCATGGTTTCTTGTCTGGCAACACTGTTGCTGGCCACAAAGCCTTGCTTGTATTCATGTAAGCATGATGCATGGTATGCATATGCAATAAGCAGTGCTGCTCATCACTGAAAAGTTTGCCAGTCGTGTACTTACTGATGCTGTCAAGTGCAGCTCTGTTTTCCTGCCTTGTAGAAATAAAAGTCTGAGCAGCTTTTGCATGCTGAAACCAATGTCTGATTAGTACACTGAAAGATTAAATGCAGATTGCAGTCTGTTATTATGGTATTTTCTGATGTCATATAGTCTGTTCTGTTTCAAGGTGAATTACTTTTAGGGAATCTTTCTTGTTGTGAATGTTTCTTTATGAAAGCAGTTTTCCCATACTCCCTGCACCTGTTTCTTATCTGTTTGTACCAAGTACCGGACACAAAAAATATTCTGTATTACATATACAGCTGGATGCCTTTCTTACTTAAATTAAGGAGTTATCCTTATTAGCATTTTCCTTCAAGCTGTACCAGGCAAATAATGTTTTGCATTACATACACAGCTGGATGCCTTTCTGCTTCTCAGTTAAGAGCAGTTTAACTCTTTAATATACTGCATATCTAACTGACTATATTTACCTACATATATTCTAGCAAACAGAAGTGTACATGCATCTAACTAGGAAACAGAAGTGTACATGCACTGTTATTTTTACTACACATATATTTTAATAAACAGAAGTATATATGTCTGTAATAAATGTCTAAATATATAAATATCTAACAATCACGCAAACACATAAACTCCATGTAGGCTTCACATTTAATGAATTCCTGGGACTGTTTTTTTTTCCAGCTGTATATGTAATACAAAATATTTTTGTATCCAGTACTTGGTGCAAACAGAAAGAAAACAGTCCCATTTATGATGGATTTCACATATTGTACTTTTAGACTTTTAGAACTGGCGAAACAGCAGAGAGTCATCATGTGTGTTTGACCGCAGCTCAGTATGAGTATTTGTGTGTGTCCATGTGTGGCTGTGTGTTGCTGTGATTATGTTTGCTTTTGTCTCTGTGTGTCTATGCATGTGTATGTCCGTGTGTGCACATTCCTCGCCATCATGCTTCAGAGATGTGCACAGAAATGGGCTGCCTTTTTGGGGAAGGGGTGTGGGATGCATCCTGTACATGAAAGCACAAGGTCATCATATGATCACTGCTGGCAAATAAAAGTTTAATGACTTGTTGGGGGCAGTGTAGTTGTTTGCCAAACACAAGCAAAGGGTAATTATGATTGACATGGTTTGTTGGAGGACCAGAATATATGAAAGGGCAAGGTTTCCTGTTATTATTACATTTTTTAGCAACTTCACAGTCAGAGGTGGTGTACCTTCTCAGAAGGGGCACAGTACAATGGGACGGTTGTGACTATTTTGCACCCAAATAGGTTATTAAGAATACTGATTTTTTTTTATTATTATTATGGGCTGCATTAAGTGAACTGAAATATGGTTTCTTACATAAAGCTATCAGATTCCAATATTTCAGAAGGCTTTAATTGCTCCATTTAGGCATTGTATCTATTTTTTTATCTTTGGGCTGTTTGACCATTTCTTGCAAAATGTTGTATAGTTACTATGCACTAAATTATCATTAGAACAGAAGGGGAAAAATTAAAATTTCCACTAGGCAAGGCTACATTTCAATGTACTTATATGTTGCACTTATCATACCTCTTCCCCATTTTTCATTGTCAGCGGACCTGTAGCTTGGGGACAGCGAAGAGGTGGCTGGGTGCAAGCTGTTAGGAAGCATAATGAATGTAGTGTCAGCATTCGTTTATTTGAGTGAATACTGCAGTGTCAGTGTATGTTTGGCTGTAATTGGTTTTCTTTTTTGTCTTTTGCTTTAATAATCTCCTATGGACTTCCAGACTTAAGTTAGTTTTAACCTAGCTGCGACTCTAATTGGCTGCTTTGGCTAGCCTCATAGTGGGCTCTAAGGGCCAAGCCAGACCTGTTTGATGGCTCTGACTTGTCTCTTCTTCAAAAATCGCAGGCATGCTCAACTTTACTTCCTTGTATACAGTCCTAAAGCAAACACACAAAACTGCTCATCAATATTGACACACATATAGAAACCCAGCATCTGCTTCAAAGCAGTTACTGTTTAAGACAGATCCCACATTTACCTACACATCCCAGACTTATGCACATGCTTGAATAGATATATACTTATCCAGTATACACATTCAATAAGAATACAGTTTCAATGATTGACACTAGAGAAGTTAGCACATGACCCCAGGGTTATGACAATGAGGGCTGTAGTTGTTTTATAAATAAATAGTTAATGTGGCTCCCTATTGAAATGTTGGAGCTCAAAATGCCGTGTGCCAAAAAGCCGGAAAAAAAAACACAGGAGAAGAGGGAATCTTGAAAATCACTCTTCTCCTTAAAACTTCTTTTTGAAGGAAGGCATCATTGAGTAAATACTCAAGAGACTTTGAAACAGAACAGTACTATGGCTCCGAGCTTAAGATCATCGTATCACAGCTTCAGGGTTAAGGCCTGCCACTGGTCACTGTCTGCATAGAGATCTGTATGTTCTCCATTTGTTTATATGGATTTTTGCTGGTAATTCAGTTTTAGCCCATCTCCTAAAAATATACTGGTCAAGTAGCTGCTATAAACTGTCCACAAACATTGCATTCATCCCTGTCCTTGTCTCTTGGGTCATGGCTGAAAAGAAGTCCATGTAGCCAAGTCCACTTACCCTGTTAACAAATGAATAAATTTGTATCAAAATATCTGAAAACTAAAAATTAATTGCTAGAGCAAAATGAGCATTTAAAGTAGAAGTTGCCTCGCTTTATAACATAGTCTGAAACTTCATGAATACTCTGTGACTTGGGTAATAAAATAGTACTGATTCCCTTCGTACTTTAAAATGACTCCATTATCTTTTCAATTTTCTTAGAGGTTTCTCACAGCTTCTACTTGCATTATGCCAACTTATAAGCCAACGGCTGTGAGGTCTAAGGTGCCAGACTCAAAACATCTCTCACCTGACATCTGTTCATTTTATACCTGTTAACCCCACTTACTATTGCAGCTTTCCTTTGTATATCTTGGATTAGGATTATTGCACACATTATTTAAGTGCAGATCCATAACCTAATGTCAATTTTCATTAAAATCAGTGTTAAATGTGGCAGTTTAGTTATACCAGTGCTTTGCTATCATTTCCCTAAAGCAGAATCCATCTGACCATGTCTGCAGCTTGTGAAATGTTTTCCTCTCCTGTCCTCTTTATTACATATTCATCACATAGATTGCAAGCTGGGAGACGTTTCACATGGTTACTTAACTTAGATCTCAAAACCTTTCAGATGCATACTGACAGAGTTTTACTTTAGGGTGAGATATACATGCTTCTTCTTGTCAACTCATAAGTCATACCTTTTTTAGGAATTTTTCTTTTGACCTGGTCACATTTTGACTGAACAATGCTTTCAGCAAGCTGGACTTGTCAGGTAAGGTAATTGTCTAACTGCCCATTATAACTTTCTCCACAGTTAGGTTATAGTATTACTTTTAAATAATGTCATGTATGTTTTACTGTCATCTGAAGGACATGGCCTTGTAAGTATTTTTTGTTGTTGATCATTCTACATTTCATCGGACAAATGGGCCTGTGACAAATTCTTTAGCAAGGTACCTAGCCAGTGTACTATAACTGCATTACAACTATTTTCAGCTAATTTTATTTCTGCACCTCTTCGTCTCTGTGATACCCTAAATCTTACAACAGTTCCCAACTTGTGTTTAATTGACACCAAATGTACAAGCACAATATCACTGATGATGAAAATGAAAAGCATAACTACTACTTGTTCTGCGACTACTTGTCTTTGAAGCTTACCTCGAAAGTTTAGGAAAATTAATCAATTTTATAAATAATGTATGTAATGCTTCATATGATTTGTAAAAATATGTAATTGAACCTAGACTCACAGAAGTTTGCTGTCTCAAACCACCCTTGTACCCTGTTAGATGAAGAGGATATCTGTTGTATTTTGTGTGTATGTGTGCTATGTGAAACCTGGGCATCAAGCTTTGGATCATTAAATTTTGAACCCCAGACTGGTAGATTACCATAGCTTAAAACAACTGGGAGGTAGAAGAATAAGGGTCCAGGAAGCCCTGGACAACTGTCCTAGGAAAACTTGACCTACACCTGGAGAAGGAATCTGGCCTGTTGTGCTTTGTAAAAGTATGTACAGAGGACCAGGTTGCTGCTTCTAGAATACTTCTAAAATTCAACCCTTCCCAAAAAGCTATAGATGAAACCAAGGCATGATAGAATATGGTATGACCCTGCCTGGAATACTTTTGTTGAGGTGGGAATAACAAAAGGTAATAGCCCGAGATATTCATTTGGAAATATTCTGCTTTGACACAGGTTGTCCATTCTCCTTACCTTAACAAGAAATGAACAACTGAGCAGAAGTTCTGAAAAATGTTGTACTGTCAAGATAGTACCTGAACTGTCTGTGGACATCCAAGGTATGTAGTATCCTTTCTCCTTTATGTTGGGGCTTGGGGAATAACACAGGTATATGGATAGTTTGGCTTTAAGTAAATTTGAATGCTACTTTAAGCATAAAAGAAGGATTAGATGTTCATCGTGTTACACTGCTGCAGTCATCACACTAGGGTTATCCTGCTGTCAGGCGGTCCCGCAGTCGACCAGAGTTCCAAAGTCTTGGTCCGGCGTCGGTTGCTGTCGCTTCTTCCCTGACGTCAGTGCACCAGGGGTATATAAGAGGCATCCAACGCCATTTTCTTCAGTCTTTCTTGCCGCGCGGTGCCCGAAGCAGCCGACTCCTTCGAATTTCAGACCAAAGTCTTCAATAAAGCTAAGTACCCCGTTGGGGAACCTTTTCTTGCCTCAGTCCGATGTCAGAAAAAGTTAACAATTGCATTTCTTGTGTGAAGCAAATACCTCATAAGGACTTTCCTTCTTTTTGCATTCCTTGCCTAGGCCCAGACCACGACGTCACAGGTTGTCGGTTTTGTGCTAGGTTTAACAAATGAACTATTAAACGTCGGTTTGATTTCGCCCGACATTATTTTGGTAGGAAATTTAATTATACCATGCCGTCGGAGCAACCGACGACTGGAATGCCTAAAAAACGCAAAGATAAAGACAGGCAGCCGAGACCCAAACCAGACTCCGAGGTCTCTGCTAGGCCAGTCGCCGGTTCTCCGGTTTTCAGTGAGGTGCCTACTTAGCCCCTAATGACCGCTGATTCAGAACCCCAGGCGGCATCCGATTCACAAGAGGAGATTGCTAGGCCTCCACAACCTTTATCTTTAGGCCCTTCCAACTCCATGGCTGAAGGAGATTCCGGTGCAGTTGAAACGCCTTCAGTTGCAGAAGGTGTCTTCAGACTGACTACAATCACTATTAAATCCTATGCAAAGCTGAAAACTCCTTTAAAAGCAAAGAAGACTGTACAAGCAGTCTCCAGTACAAGGCCCCATGCCTAAGAAACAGATGCTTAAGATGGCTGAAGACTTAATTACCCTAATCAGGGGTTCCCATCCCCTTCCTGATAAAAGGCCTAGACAGGAGGAGGACTACGCTTCCTCTGACCAGGTTTCTATTTCCTCAGATTCTTCAGAGGAACAGGAATATTCTTTTCCCCCTTATGAAGACTCTGATGCTGAAGAGTCTATTCCTTCAGCATCTCTCCCAGAAGACTACTCTTTTGGGGATACTTTACATACCATGAGGGAACATTTCCACTGGGAAGGCCAGGATTAGTCTGATTCTAAGAAAAGGCTCCGAGAGTTCCTTTTACTACCCCAGCACAGACTACTTGCTATTCCACCAGTGTTAGACATTGTGAATGATGTTTATTCAGAATCTAGCCTTATCCCAGATTCACTTCCTCCTGCACCAGCCAAACCAGACAGATACTACAGAGTCCCTGACTCACAAAAATTCCTATATAAAAGGCCTGTTGCTGACCCAGAAACCATTTCCCAGGGTCCCAAAGGGGTTAAGGCCTCTATTGCTAAAAATCCTGTTCCCTCTGAAAGGGATTCTAGAGCACTAGACAGATGGGGAAAGAAAATATATACCTCAGCTACTCTAGCTATGAGGGCCTTAAATTTTCAGTTTCACATGCTGAAATATCAACAATATTTGATGTCTCAATTAAAACAAAAAATGATCACACATACAGAGCAGCCTGATTACAAGGAAATGCAAGATTTGTTGCATGCAGCTGAACAAGTGGGAAAACATACTTTGCAATGTGGATTTGATTCATTGGAAGCTTCTTGTAGAGCAGCAGTGACAGGGTCTGTCATACGTAGGCATGCTTGGTTAAAAGAACAAACTTTACCTGATCATGTAAAAGCAAAATTATTGGATGCACCTTTACAGAAGGATGTTTTATTTGGTGTAAAAGCAGAAGAGGTTTTAAAGAAAATGGAGGATAAGGCAAAATCTATGCAGACGGTCAAGGATTTTTTACAGGTTCAACCCCCTCGTTTCAGCAGAAATTGGCCAACCAAAAAATAGTCCTTTCCAGCTTCTGACAGAACACAGAGGGGCAAATACAGATGCCCAAGGGGCAGAGGTCAACCACAAGGCTCTTACAAACCTCAACAATGGGGTGCCACAACCCAGAAAGGAGGAAAATACAGGTCTCAATCTACCAGAAGACAAACACAATGACTTACCCCTCAGACTGCCAAGCAAATCCCTCTTGGCAGCTCCCTTGGGAGGAAAATTAACACTTTTTGCAGACAACTGGCGCATCATCACAAAAGACAAATGGGTACTAAATATTGTCTCTCAAGGATACAAATTCCACTTTCACACTTTACCAAGGATAAAAGGAATGCCAAACCTGCCACCAAATCAATGGGCAGAGGCTCAAAAACAAATTACAGCTCTCATGGACATGAGAGCCATTCAACAGGTTCCTACACAGGAGCAGGGACAAGGATTTTACTCAAGACTCTTTCTAGTTCCCCTGAAGGACAAAGCTTGGAGACCCATTCTGGACCTCTCAATTCTAAACACATATCTCGAAGTACCCAAATTCAAGATGCTAACATTACAGCAACTTCTTCCCATGCTGGGCAAGAAGGCTTGGCTAGTAACGTTGGACCTCAAGGAGGCATACCTGCATGTCCCTATCAGACAAAATTGCAGAAGATACCTTAGATTTATAGCAGGTTCAACCCATTACCAATTCTCTGCACTGCCCTTTGGCTTATCTACTGCGCCCAGGGTCTTCACAAAATGCCTGGCACCAGTAATTGCATACTGCAGACAAAGAGGAATTCAAATATATCCATACCTGAACGACTGCCTTATTCAAGCAGAAAGCAAGGACATTCTTTTAAAGCATCTGGCGTTTGTCAAAAACCTATTAAGTTGCCTAGGGTACATAGTAAACGAAAAGAAGTCAAAACTAGTGCCCTCACAAGACATAATATTCCTGGGTGCCAGCTTAAATACAACAGCCCAGATGGCTTATCTCACGCCAGACAAGCAAGGACAACTGACTCAATACTTCAAAATGATGGCAACAAAGACCCAACTCCCTGCAAGAAAAATTCTGCAGGCCTTGGGATTCATGGCATCTTGCATACTACTAATGCCATATGCAAAACTGCATATGAGGAAATTACAATGGTACCTGAAAAGCGTATGAACTCAACACAGCCACAGCTTGGAAACAATAATACCACTCATTCCCTGCCTTCAACAGGAGTTTCTATGGTGGGCTCAGGCATGTCACCTCAACAAGGGTCAGCCTTTTACCTTACCCACAGCCAGGCAAACTATAACAATGGATGCATCGGATTATGCCTGGGGAGCACACATGGCAGGACAGTGTATTCAGGGCAAATGGTCTGCAGATCAAAGGCATCTACATATCAATCAAAAAGAGATGCTAGCTGTACAAAATGCCCTAACAGCTTTCAAGGACCTCCTACAGCCAAGACAACTACTAATAAAGATGGACAACACCACAGTGATGTGGTACATAAACAAGCAAGGGGGCACACATTCCTACCCCCTATGCAGGCAAGCAATGACCTTGTGGAACACAGCACTGACCTACCAAGTTCAACTACAAGCACAATTCCCGCCAGGAAAGAAAAACACATTGGCAGACGATCTAAGCAGAAACATCATAGATCCTCACGAGTGGAAACTAGATCCACAAGTATTCACAATGATAACTCAAAAATGGGGAGCCCAGATATAGATCTGTTTGCCTCCCCCCAAAACTACCAACTACAGAAATTTTGCACAAGGACATACCACACACTGGCTTGGAAAGTGGACGCCCTCTCATTCAGTTGGAAAACATTAACAGTGTATGCCTTTCCTCCACTGCCTCTTCTGACAAAGGTGCTGCTGAAAGTCAGATTAGAGAGGCCACAAATGATACTTATTGCTCCAGACTGGCCACGCAAACACTGGTATCTGATATTAAGGAACATGGCTCAAGGCCCACCATGGATTTTACCTCAAATTCCTCACCTGCTCACTCAGCAAAACAATCAGATCCTACACAGCCAGCTCAAGACCTTAAATCTGGCTGTATGGCAAATTACCTAAACAACCAGACAACACTTCTCTCTAAAGCTGTTATGGATGTCATTCTGGAGGTCAGGAGGCCCAGCACCAGGAAAACCTATTCAGACAAATGGAAAAGATTCTGCACCTGGAACCAGGCTAAAGGCCAGAATCCCCTTGTCCCAAATATTCCTCAGATTCTACAATACTTAACCGAGATGTTGCACAAAGGACTTTCCTTCTCATCTATTAAGATCCACGCCTCAGCTATTTCAGCTCAATACAACACGGATCCTCCTATATTTTCACATCCATTACTAAGACAGTACCTCTGAGGGGCTAAGAACATAAGACCGCCCCGAAGAGCACCAACACCAACTTGGGATCTCAATTTTGTTTTGGAAAAACTTAGACTTCCGCCCTTTGAACCAGCTTCTACAGCTGATGTACAGTTTCTATCATGGAAAACTGCCCTGCTGCTAGCAATAACTTCAGCACGAAGATTCTCAGAGTTACAGGCCCTAATGGCAGTGGAGCCTTTCATCATTTTTCATCAAGACAGAGTCGCTTTACGAACTAACCCTTCCTTTATGCCAAAGGTGGTATCCAGTGTGGCCCTAAACCAAACCATTCATTTGCCCACCTTTTATCCAAACCCCCAGAACAAAGGGGAAAGGCTCCTACACTCTTTGGACATTCACAGGCAATTACGTTATTACTTGGATAAAACTAAGGCTTTCAGGAAATCTGACCAGCTCTTTGTATCCTATGCTGCAGGATCACAAGGAAAGGCTATCTCAAAACAGACCATTTCAAAATGGATAGGATATTGTATCCGTTTCTGCTACACGCACCATGGGAAACCTGTACCTGGTAACATTAGGCCCCATTCCACCAGGGCTACAGCAACATCAACAGCCTTCCTCAGAGGGGTACCAACCAAGGATATTTTGGAGGCTGCAACTTGGAGTTCAGTGCACACCTTCACCAAGCACTATCACTTACCTCTATACTCTAAAACCAGAGCTAGCTTTGCCACTGCAGTTCTGCAGGGCCTACTAGCTTCTCCAAACCCTGTTTAATTCCACCGCCCATTCTTAGCTTTGGGATTCAACCCAAGTGTGATGACTGCAGCAGTGTAACACGATGAACATAGTACAGTTTTGTACCTACCATAAATGTAGATGTTCAAGTGTTCACACTGCTGCAGTCCAGGTTACCCTCCCTCCATCCCCTCTGACCTAGCTGAACTTTTCTATACATTTCTATCCTGTACAACCTTTGTGGCATATTTGCTTGTAACTGAAGGTATTCCTTTTATTCCTTCTACATGTTTTATTAGCAATATGTATTGCCTACCTACTTGGGAGTACCTGACATCTGGGGCAAGAAAAACTGAAGAAAATGGCATTGGATGCCTCTTATATACCCCTGGCACACTGACGTCAGGGAAGAAGCAACAGCAACCGACGCCGGACCAAGACTTTGGAACTCTGGCTGACTGCGGGACAGCCTGACGGCAGGATAACCCTAGTGTGATGACTGCAGCAGTGTGAACACTCTAACATCTACATTTATGGTAGGTACAAAACTGTACTTTTTCAAGGAAACACTGTCCTGTGGAAAATAAAATAAGGTTGACCTACCATTAGAGATTACAACTCAGATATTCTTCTTGCAGAGGTCAGAGCAAGGAATAAAGCTCTTTTCCATCTTAAGAACCTCAAGTCTGCCAGATAAGCTGGGTCAAATGGAGCAAGTGTTAGCTTTTCTAACACAAAATTAATGTCCCAAGGAGGAGCCACTGGTTTTCTTTGATGTCTCTTATGCAAAACCCCTTTAAAAATATGTTGACATGGGAATGACTTGAAAAAGGGGGATCCATGGGTAGATGTGGTGAAATGGCAAACAAATGAACCTTGACAGAGGAGTAAGACAGACAAATAGAAATGCAACTCACACAAATATTGTAAAAGAAGTAAAACACTATTCTGAATGGGTTCAGGTTATGTTTTTGGCACCAGCTAGAAAAAAATTTCCATTTGTTAACATATGATTTTCCAATAGAGGGCTTTCTTGCCCCCATTAGTACCTCCTGCACATACTCAGTAATCAAGTGCCCAAAAGGTGCTAAGACACTAAGATGCAGGCAGTTGTTTGGGGTTGGGATGTATAAAATGCCCCTGTTCTTTTTTTAACAAGAAACATTGTTATTAAAATATCACTTATAACATAGGCAATCCTACATTTATATAAATGAAAACAAACCGTATTGACATATTTTCAGTTACAAACATTATACATCTCTTATAATCTATGCAGTAATTGTCAGTCAAACATTACAAAGCTCATTCAGTTCCTGATTCCCTTAAACCTCATTCCTTCAAAACATTATTCTGCATGTATTGTTCCTACCATTCCTATTTTTTTTCCATGTTATTTGTTTTTACCTTTTTCTAAAGTTCCCAATTCCAGTTGTTTTATCTCTGTTACTGTATTCACTACTTCTAGTACAGTTGGTTTAGACTTTGATTTCCATTTTTTAGTAAATGCTTTTTGGCAGCCACCCGAATTAAACTCAGCAAGACCTTACAATGTTTAGGCAATTCCGATTCTGTATCATAGATAAAAAAAAATAATTTCCTTAGTTACACCAATCTGCTCACCCAGCATTTCTGATAAAGTAGTCTGCAGGGAATTTTTAAGATCTGCCAACTCATTACAATCTGAAAAAATATGTTCCCAATTACCTCTTTCATCTCTGTCCTTGTGTGACTAGATCCAGTCTGTGAGGAAATGTGTGGTAATTGCCCCTGGCCAATTCCAAAAGAAAGGATAAACACTGTGGCCTGGGCCAGAAGGGAGTCATCACAATCATCTTAGGGGATTCCTTCTGAATCTTCAGAATTACCTTAAATATCAGAAATGTTAGAAAAGCATATATGAATATTCCTGTCCAAGGAAAGGAAAAAGGCATCTGTCTTCCAGGCCTTCTTTCATGAAGTCTTGGAGCAGAATTTTTTTATTATTTTGTCTAACATTTGTTTACCAGGAAAGTCCAACTTGGAGCAAACCACTTTTCAGAAAAGGCCTGGGGAGAAATGCTCCAGACATGTCTTTGCAATGTGGCAGTAAACCAGAGCAAACCCACATAAGTGCAGGGAGGACATGCAGACTCCACACCAAAGGCACCCCAGCCAAGAATCGAACCACAGAGCCTTTTTCTGTGAGGCGACAGCGCAAACCACTGCACCACTGCACTGTCTGTGTGTATTGCAAGCTGATTGTTCATTCAGAATGCAAATAAAGCCTACTCGAGGAATTCCTCACAGATGTCTCAGATCTTGGAAGACCCTCGATTTAATTTCCATTCATGAAGGTCTGTCTTGGTCTTGCCCACCGTGTCTGCCACACAGTTTTGCTCTTACAGAATGTAGGATGTAGAGTGAGATTCTGATGCAAAGCTATATCCCATGAAAGCATGTCTAGTCTACAGAGTGGGTAAGACCTGGTTCTTCTTTGCATTTTTATGTACCACAACACTCTGGTATTGTCTGTAACAACATGAAGTGGTCCTGGGGACCAAAAGTGATTTAGAGAGTTGAGTGCCTTGATAAGGGCGAACTTCTCCTTTACATTTATCTGCTTCTGTCTATTTGTTGTCCCAGATACCTCTCACTTTTATCCTCTTAGCAAAGTGCAAGGTAATTGTGGTGATTGACTGTTTTAGATCATGAGGGGAGAGAGATAGGCCTGGATTCAGGGTACTTGATGTCTCCACCAAGTGATTTCTCTTCTCACATATCCTAGAACTGGAATCTGAAAAGATAACGGGTATTGGTGCTGGGACCACAGAGACTGGATACCATTGTATCTTTCCTCATGTGGTGTCTTGCCAGAGGTATCATGAGAATCATAGATGTCATGAGACTCAGAGTTCTGTGGTATTCCCTCTCTTGCCCATTAAGGGGACCCCCAACAGTCACAGAAGACATTGCTAGCCCCCAGTCCATAATAGCTGCATGTGTAACACCAGAGGGATCAGGGGAAAAAACTGGAATAGATCTAAATGTAGATATATTTTTTCAGTGGAAGTAAAGCTCTTTGTACTGAGTTTCTCCTGGAATCCCAGCCTATATATCAGATCCCTCACCAAAGAGAGAAATTCCTGACACTTTGAAAAAGAGTTTGCACAGATAAGTAAGACATCTAAATATAGAAAAATGTTGATACCACGTAGCCTGCAATGTGCTATAACTGCAGCTGGACACTTTGTGAACACTCTTGGGGCAGTAGATAGCCCAAAAGGTAAGGCAGAGAACTGTTATCTGATCCAGACACATAAAACCTTAAGAAACATCTGAAGCCTTAATGGATAGGAATGTGATGATAAGCATCTTTTAAATCTAAGGTTAACAAAACATCTCAAATGGTGAAGAAGGGGTAACGGATTTTGTTGTGAAAGGATCTTGAACTTGGGCACTATCACAAATTGGATTAAGAAAAAAGGTACATAATCTGATCTCCAGGCATTTTTCTTTTTTTTTGCATCAGAAACATTCTTGAATGAAAACCTCTTCCCCACTTGGAAAAAGGAACATACCTCTCAACCGTACAGAATCCCTTGACATTTTCCATTTTTGAGTGCAAAATAGGGTGCCACAAATTCTCAAGTGGCCCCGTGAAATCCTGATTTAGTTATTTTTTTTATTTACACTTTTTAGTTGATGCTGACATCACTGCACATCCTGCAATGTCATCAATGTGTAGGGGCGTCCGTGATTATGTCAGCATTAGACTCAGTCAGGAAGAATTTAGCTAAAAAAAAAAATAGCTGTTTACAGCTGCAAGCAGCAGCCAACCAAAGAGGCTATTGTGTTGGAGCATCGAATCTGTCTTGCCTGTCTGAGATCATCATGGAACATGAAGCAGGACTTTGCCACTCTGAGTGCAGTTTCCACTCTTATTCTTTCAGATATAATTGAAATGTAAGTCTGAACATTTGAAATATAGGCATCACATTGATAGTTACCTGCAAGCAGTATATATTTTAGTTTTGTTTCTTTATAAGTGGGTGGCAATGTGGAGAAAGATGTACTGTACTCAAGTTTTTATAATATCAAAATAAATAGCAAGATGTACAAGTGAGGTGTGATTGCAGGAACACTGCAAAATGAAAGAATGCAAAATCCCACTGCACTGACCAACCTGCATTTTCTTCTTTTATTCCAAACCTTTGGTGGAGAGAGCATACTGAGCTTCTTTAAGCTACTTTCTGTACTTGATATCTAGAGGAAAAAGACAGAGGCCCAAACGGTAATGTATAAATAGGAGATACATACAGAACTGTGTTCCTGAATTTGAAGCAATTATAATAAGTAATTATATTAATTATCCCTGCATGACGTGTGTGTGTGTGTGTGTGTGTGTGTGTGTGTGTGTGTGTGTGTGTGTGTGTGTGTGTGTGAGTGTGTGTGTGTGTGTGTGTGGTGGGTGGTCTTACCCTCATTTGCGCCACTGCCCCCTACACTTCACCAGGACTGCTAAGTTACCTAACCTTCTGAACATTGATGGGATGGAGGAGTACATTTGTCACCAGCACACACAGATTTACATTCAGGAAAAATAATTCAGTGGAGCCCAGACTTTGGAACACAGACGAATGTAAGCAGCCCAAGGGAGGGTAAGCCCAGCATCTTGGCCGGGGGGGAGGGGGGGTAACGGTTAAGGAGGTAAGGGCAGTTTAACATGATTTTGATAAGGAAGGTGGGGAAGAGGGAGTGGGGAGTTTTAGAGTGTTAGTTGGGAATTAGAATTTATAAGGGAAGAGTAGTTAAGCTAAACTGCTAAGAGAGAGAGAGAGAGAGTACAGAATTAACCCACCTGATTTATGTATGTATTTATTTATTTATTTCATTAACTCAGTCTGTTTGTTAACTGTGATTGTCTGACTGGGCCAAGTACACTCCTTTTCATCTGAGTCCTGAGGAGTAATGACCCAGATACATTTTACATTACATTAACCAGTAAATTACAGTTAACTGAACAAGGGTTGATACAACTATCATACGAGTTATACGTTATAACAAATAATTATTATTACATATTATAACATAGACACTTGTGAGAGAGCATACAAGTGAGGAGTGATTAATAATTTAGACATTAAATCTTCAGGAATTTCAGAAAGGGATAGAGAGGGGAGGGAAGTATTTTATAACTAAAAGTTGATAAAGGAGGTATGGTAATAGTAATTAAAGGTTGATAAAGAAGTTGTAAAGAGAGAGTGATTAACTTTTTTTAAAACAACGTTTTATTAATTTTAAAACAAAGATTGTGCAAAATTATTTAAAGATAAATAGAACAAAAACATAACTATTTATAGATGTCCAAAACAAAATCAAATGTAGAAAATTCAATCATTAAAATGTATTAAGTAAATCACTTAATTTTGACCAAAATCTAAACTGGTGAGTAATATTCAATGTTCTCATTTTGGCAGTTGACAATTCTTTTTTATAAGTATTTTTTTGTTAAATTAATAAATTCAGTGAAAGAAGTGAGGAGTGATTAATAATTTAGACATTAAATCTTCAGGAATTTCAGAAAGGGATAGAGAGGGGAGGGAAGTATTTTATAACTAAAATTTGATAAAGGAGGTATGGTAATAGTAATTAAAGGTTGATAAAGAAGTTATAAAGAGAGAGTGATTAACTTTTTTTAAAACAACTTTTTATTAATTTTAAAACAAAGATTGTGCAAAATTATTTAAAGATAAATAGAACAAACACATAACTATATATAGATGCCCAAAACAAAATCAAATGTAGAAAATTCAATCATTAAAATTTATTAAGTAAATCACTTAATTTTGACCAAAATCTAAACTGGTGAGTAATATTCAAAGTTCTCATTTTGGCAGTTGACAATTCTTTTTTATAAGTATTTTTTTGTTAAATTAATAAATTCAGTGAAAGAAAGAGTAGTTTTACATTTCCAATTCTTTGTGACAATTTTTCTTGCTATAGCTAAAGTAGACCAAAGGAGAGGCACCTGCACCCTAGGAAAAGAATCCGTAACTGGAGCATTAAATAAGATCAAGGAGTTAGAAATGATACAATTATCTATCCACAAAGCTTGGGCAAAATTTTTAAATTCAACCCAAAAAGGAGTTACTATTTTACAATCCAATAGAGAGAGATTACATCTGAAGAGTTTAAGTGAGTAGAGAGAGAATGTCTAGTGCTGTTGCTGGAAGGGGTAGATGTAGGCATAGTTAGGAGAAGAAGTATAGAGGAGGGATGAAAGAGTACCATAAAGGTAACATCAGTCTGGTGAGCAGGATCCAAGAACTGTGCAGGTAAGCATTTACGTTGGTTATGAAAGAATTAAAGGTTGCTGTTTGTCTTAGGGTTGGAGGGACTAAATTCCACGTCTTAGATATGTAGTTTGAGTACAGGGACTCACACTGTACTACATTATGGGTCAGGAAGGAATTTCCTGTTTTCCCTAAAATTTTTTTTCAGGTTTTTGCCTTTTCCATGAAGTATTAGAGTAGGTTAGGGTATCGTAGCCAAGTGACTCAGCAGATGGGCAGTTTTGGAAGAATACATTTTTAGGGGACCTGGTGGTGGTGGGGAGACACAGACTTGAACAGCTTTGCCCTTTTCAGTCAGGCATGCTGTAGACATCTCTGGTAGCTTGGGTCCTGGATAGATGAGTGGAACCATTCACTCCTTTTGGGTAACAGGCAGGTTGGGGGGGGGGCAAAGCCCGGGTCTCACTGTTGATTACTTTATGATTTGTAGTTATTTTTGTGTGATTTCTTGATTTCTGTGTGTTATTTCTTAATTTTCATGAGATGATTGTTATATTGACATGATTGGTTTCCTTCCAAGTCTTGCCCTTTGCACAGATCTGGTGAGTTTCACTGACACTGATTAGTCATCATTTATCTTATTGGCTTTAAACTGGTATTTAATAATAGAACTAATAAATACATTGGCTATGGCCATTTCATTCCAGTGTAAGTATGAGTGTTTGTGCATAAGTGCCTGTGTAAGTGAATGTGTATGTATATGATGTAGTTAAGCATAAGCATATTTAATTCCATTCGAAGGCAAAGGGCCATAATGAATGGAAGAAGAAAATGCCCAGTATGAAATAAGAAATGTGGTCAGTACAGCAGTTCAGTAAAAGGATAGGCTATGAAGGCAGCAAGAGGACTGAGGAAAGGAAAGAAAGTAAATTTATAGATAGTATTTGGTCTAGTTAAAACAAACTATGCAAGCTGTAGTCCCCCAGCAAGTATCAGGGTATTTATTATTCTGAAAACTATCACTTTATATTTTTCTGTAATGCTCATGGCTTTTGATGAGGTTTGTGGAGAGAAGCTCTGAGGAAAGGAAAAAAAAATAGCAGGATTCCATTAGGACTATAAAATTTCAAATTGGCACTTTCACTGTGGTAAATCTCTGCCTGGTTCAAGTGATATATACACACATACGTGATTATGTGCATATATGTTGTGTAGTGCTCCATTGGTTTGGTCGACAGGGAGTTCAGTCAGCATCTGTTTAGCTGACAGCATTTGGCTGATTGTACAGATGGTTGACAGATGTGCAAGATTAACAATTGCCATGCATACCTCTCAACCTGGAAACATCAAACATCTGGAGAAAGGCCCATGAAAAGGAGATACAACGTATATGGCAAAAGTAGAAACAGTCATAAAGTAACATATTTAAAAAACATACACAAATGCTTTGTATATTTATTAATGAGTCCTTCCTTGAAAAATTACGTTTAAATGTTGGTATTCTACAATTCCATTGGAGTGGGCAGCATTACATAATTATGTATGTAAATTTTATGTTAATCAGCACCCAGATTTTTGGCCTGTTGTACCTACTTTTCAAGGGCCTTTGTCCAGATTTTTGATGTTTCCAGTTGAGAGGTATGCAAAGGAAATATCTTTGTTACCCCCCTCCCAATAAAGCATGAGTTGTAAGACAGGAGGGAGCAGAGGGGTTTGGTCTGGGGATGTGGAATAATTGCCTGAAAGGAGGGATCTCTTCCCACTGAATCAGTCTCAGAACCCATTTGTCTGAAACAGCCTGTTGCCAAAATGAGAGAAATGGAGAATCTGACTTTCTGGAAGGGATAGGAGACTGCCAGGGTGGGAAGTGGAGCAAGGCTTCTTACATACTCATTCTGACTTTTTTGACTGTCCTTTGTTCTGAGGGATTCTTGCTTTCTTTTAGGACACCTCCCCACCATTGTTTTAATGTCTGCTTACCAGCATATTGCTGAGATTGTTTGTTTTGTTTTGTTTGCAGCTGGGCAAGGGAGCAAAATAACCTTTGGAAAATTTTGAGAGAGAGGGAAGGATAAAAAAATCTGAGAGATTCCCTGTATATTAGCTTAACCCTATCACCACATTTTTGATTACTTTTGCAGCAGTGGGACCAAAATCTCTATCCAAAGGTGAATTTAAAATCTCATTTTTACATCCTCTGTGAAGTTCTGAGAATGAAGCCAGGCAAACCTCCTCAGCACTGTACCAGTGGCAGTCTCACTGGATGTAGTATCTGCAGTCATAAACACACTTTAAATGACTAATGACCTGAAAAATCAAAGAAACCAAACTACACATAACAGATTTTTCCTCACAGGGAGGAACTTCAGATAAAATATTCCTCATAATTTCACAGTTAGTTACAATAAGCTTTAACATATGAGCCTGACAACTAATCAAAATTATAAAAATTAAAGTTGCAGAGGCAATCATTTTTCCCCAAATATAAAAATTGTTTTACCACCATTATCAGAAAGGGAAGGGTTAGAGTTAAAATTTTTGACAGCAACTGGATTGACTAAAACTATAGTTGCTGGGTCATGTTTGTGATTACCACATCAAGGGCAACCCCCTAAGCACACAACATGTGGTGAGAGACCTGGACACTCAGGTTGATAACAACCTCACATTTGACCATCATGTAGTAGCAGTGATCAAAAAAGCCTTTAACTTGGTTCATCTAATAAGTAAAGGGATTGCATCCAGAAAAGAAAGGAGGTTATTACCCCTCTATACTCCTCCCTCATTAGACCAATAATTGAGTATAGTGCCCCGTTTGGCATGTACCTCTCTAAACATCTGCACCAACAGGAAAGGCCACTGAAATACCTCACAAAGAGAATCCATGGCCTTCAACACCTGTCCTCTGTGGACAGGCTCAAATCACTAGAACTCTACTCTGTATTGTACAGCTTGCTCAGTGGTGATCTGTGTCTCACCTACAAGACATTCTCGGACCCTGCCTTACTAGAGATGCTCCATACCCGTAAGTCTAACTCCTCACGCAGTATCCACTCAAAAGGCCTGAACCTAATATGCGACATTAACAAAACCTGTTGGAGAGACAGGTTTGTCTCCCAGAGGCTGTCCCATCCCTGGAATAGACTTCCCATACAAGTAAAACAGAGAACTTCGCTGACCCTCTTCAAGAGCAACCTTAATGAGTGGATGGGAAACCACAAATTCATCCCAGGGGTGCCACCTGTGTCCCTCATTGAGAGGGGTGACAGATGCTGACTGAGGTTTATTTTGGGGGATAAACTCTTGGATATGCTTGTAAGGGTCTCAGGGCCATTAGTCTAGTAACCTCCTATGATCCAATGGTATAAAAACTTAAAAGATTTGAGTAACTTTATAAGTTCTATTTGCCTTTTTTAGGAGCAGCAGCCTGGGTATCAGAAAAATTGCAGACAGTGATACACACTTCCTCCAGAGCTAACAGAACTGGGGAACTGGATGAAGGTTCTGGAAATACCTTCTGTAAAAGCTGATAGTATTTTTGGGGGGACTGAGAAACCACAGTGTTTTTCCACTGAATACACTTGCACATTCTGGAAATAGTCTCGGAGAAAGAGAATCATTGATAAGGAGATTCAGGTAATCTGCTCTCCACTGAGTCTGAATCAGAATTCTGAGGAAAATGAAAACTGTATCTGTTCCATCGCATTCCCCACTGGACTTAATTTCTTGAATCTGTTTAGGAAAATAGGAATTACTTTTTCTTTTACTAGAAACCACCTGATAAGAAAGGTCAAGATCCTGTATAAGACCCTGAGTTGGACATAATAAACTACTCCTGTCCAGTGAAACTGCAGCAGGAGAAGCTATATGTTTAGTTTTCTGTTTCTTTTTTGACAGGAAAATTAAGGCAAATTTTTAATGGAAGCAATAGCTTCCTCAGGGATGGCCACAACATTCTGGTTAAGGAGGGGCACTTTCCGTGCCTCTTCTTGTAACACCAACAGAAGTGATTCTCCCTTGCCCACTATGGAGAGCCCAATAGCTGCAGGAAACATTTCTAACCCCCCCCCCCCCAGTGCACAGAGGCTATATTTGCAGCACAGAGGGATCTAGGGAAAAGGGAGAGTGGTCTGAGGACCAGCTTGGTCACAGAAGAGTCTCTAACCTGCATCTGAGGCAAATTACCAGCCACACTGTTATTGAATTATCACTTAAAACAGAGCAAATGTACATTTATATAGAATAAAACAAACCACCTGAGTAGCCTTTACTGGTTAGGAATTATGAGTAATGATCTTTGAGATATAACAAAATATTTATTGACAATTACTCAGATGAAAGTGTGTTGCTTGAGCAGCACTAAACACTCCAGAATATTGTTTCTTTGTGGTCAAAACCATCACACCTCCCATGCATGGTATATTATAATCACTTGAAGTTGCTGCTTCACAATAAAAGAAAAAAAAAACAGCTGGTTTCCTGATAGAATGAATTTTCACAGAAATACCTCCTGCTACAACAAAATAGTTAAATTCGCCACCAGTCTCTCTCATAGGACCCACCATTGTCACTGCTTAACGCAATTAAACTAGCTTGAACTGCACAACAGCCTAACATATTCACAACTAACTACAGCACACAAATGCCATTCATCATACAGAAAAATGCCCTGCACTACAAAACGTATTACTAACCTACTGTCTAGCAAGGGACCTCCACTCTTGTAACAAATTATTATTATTTACAAGCATGTCAAATAATGTTGCAGGAGACTCGTTCTACCCCCAATATGTTGCTAAGCTCTGAA
The DNA here is from genome assembly GCF_019279795.1 of Protopterus annectens. NCBI lineage: Eukaryota > Metazoa > Chordata > Ceratodontiformes > Protopteridae > Protopterus > Protopterus annectens. Next base: position 169,906,062 of record NC_056735.1, on the reverse strand, counting down.
ATAATATCTTCACACAGATACAACTCTCTAACAAATTTAATAATTTTAAACCACTGCTTAAACAACATCTTAACCAGCCCCACCTGGTCCTGTACATGCCCATCACAAAGTTAAGACTTTGTGTTCACCATATGATACTCTCCAAATACATACTCTCAACCTCTCACTGAAATGACAAAACAATTTTTATACATAACTGTTGCGTGTACAATCCACTAAGGTGCATGTGGGTTTTCTCTTTAGTAATTTCCACCTCTGTAAAACCTTAGACTGTATAAATGTAACTGGTATTTGTCCATCAATGTAAATAGAAATGTAACTACTCTGTGTTTAACTAGAACCTAGTATAATGCAATGTAAGCAAATGGAGCTTTTATCCCTAGGCCTCCACTGAAAATGGATATTACCCAATCGGACTTTCCCAGTAAACAAAGACTAAATAAATACATGCATTTATTCAGTAATATTTGCTGACTTTTGCATCACCAGCTTTTCTTTTAACTGAAAAAATGAATATTGCAATAAAATGAATAATTATTTTCCCACAATAGATGTGAATACCTCTCAACCTCTTAGTGTAGGAAATCTGGTTAAAGCCTAAAATAATGGTGGGACAAAGGGCCAATATTACGGACAGATTTTAAATATTGCTCTTATAAACTTGAAAATTTGCTAGAATAATAAGATTTGTGTTAGCATGCATTTTCTGAAGGAAATAAAGTCTGAAACTCAAATGCATGTCATTATTTTGGGATTCCAGTCTTCAATGATTTGCCAGAAAACCACATCTTTTATGAGAAGAACAGACCAAAAAATATGAGGAAAAAATCTGGAATTTCTGCAAAAATCTGTGCAGGCTTGAGGTATACATGCTTTAAAGTTTAGAAAAATAATGTCTGGAGCAACTTCTTGCTTCACTGGATCCCCACAATAGCATTGTATGGTACTGAACCCTCTACACACTCATGCATGCCCACATCTACTCACATATACTTGCATATAGGGACTTGTTCACACTCACATATACAAATGCACTTGTGCACAAGCATATATATGTAATCACACACTCAAATACATGTACTAATGCACATTCATACATTCACAGACATGCACTTGCGTACATTTGCATATATACATGTAATCACATACATTTGTATACATGTACTCAAACACTCTCACTTATGCACTCGCACACACTCACATACTTGCACTCACACACACACACTCGCATATTCGTTTGCACTTGTGCACACTAGCATATACACATGCACTCGTTTACAGTCACATACATGCATTCACAGACACTTGTAGACAATGGCACACGCACACACACACACACACACACACACACACACACACACACACACGCGCGCGCACACACAAACACAAACATACACACTTTGTTTTTCTGATGTCAGTTTTCACTTTTCATTGCCACAGCTTTGTTTATTTAAAAAAAAAACTTGAGCAAGAACCTGGGGGCACAGTTCCTGACTTTATTTAAAGTGGGGGTGGGAGCTCACCCCCCTTGCCTGTGGTTCTGGTGCCATTGTCACCATCTAATTAACTCTGCACTTTTGACTTAGCAACTACTGCTAAGTGCTATTAGTACTACTTAAATATAAAACTATTCTTCTTTTTAACAAGGCTTGAGTCCTCCCTTCAAGAAATTGTCATGAAATGTGCCTTCACTGAACTATAGGCAGAGATGCAGTTGGAGGAGGTATTCAGAATCATAGAATAGATCACCTGACTGCAACCTCCAATTGTATCTCTGATGCATCTTTGATACAAGAAATTAAAAGAAAAAATCTGTTGGTAAATTGAAACAGAAAGATGTACTGTTTTGGTGGCACATTTACCAGTTTCTATATAAGAACAGTGCAATTCTTTTTTCAGCCACAAATGATCAGCAACTTTTAAAAATGGGGAGGCACACACCCCTGCACCATGCCCTAAATCCACCACTGTGCCGTTTCCTTCACTGATCTCTTTTTACTCCTGGTGATTTTAAGCTGCCCACCTTTGCTATAAATTGAGCTTAATAAGCTTTTCCCTTTCTACACTGCTGTTGATATTTTTTATTATTTATTTGCCTTTCCTTGTACTTATATTGAAAAGTGCATTTTTCCTCTTATTGTCTCGTTGTCTGTTTTACTGATTTACATGCTCTGAATTCATTATCTAGTTAGCTGTTTGATAAAGTAGTGTACTTGAGATTTCTACATGTAGTTTTATTGACTGGAGGGCTTATTAATCAGCTTATATTGTTTTTAGTGCCTTTATAAATTCTGTATAATTGAGTGGTTCTTGGTTCATTATGTACAAAGTAAAGAACTTTTATTGAATAATCACACTTTTATAAGCTTTGTAAAGTACATTGTATCCATATCTTTAAGTTTGCTTGTGGTAGCATTTCATATATTTTAAGTTTGTATTAGCATTTCACTTTGGATAATCCTTTACTGTGCTTTTACATCAGGACTGGGATTATTCATCCAGTGCCAGTAGTGATTTACTTGTTTTTTTCTGAGCTGGGAAGCACATAAAAGATCTATACATATATTTTTGCACTTCTCTTATATAATGTGAATGTATTTTAGCAGTGTCAAAAAAAAAATAACAGTGGCAGAAGTGTGCTGATCTAACCTGTCTGAGTTGGGGATTCTTGGTGGAAGGCTTACTGTGTGCTTTCCTGATTTGTAGTTATCTTAACTCATTCCCTCCAGTACAACTCTTTTGAGTATGTACTTTTAACTCCCAGTGAGTGTGGCTTGAGCCTTTAAAAAAGGAAGTTATCACTGTTTAGTTCAAAGAAATGTTCATGTCACTGGAAAAATAAATGTTACTAGAACATTGTAAATTTAACATTGTAAGGGAAGGTCTACAAGAGGGTAGTGAGACCAGCTATGTTATATGGGTTGGAGACAGTGGCATTGACAAAAAGGCAGGAGTCAGAGCTGGATTTGGCAGAGTTAAAGATGTTAAGATTTGCACTGGGTGTGACGAAGGTAGACAGGATTAGGAATAAGTATATTAGAGGATCAGCCCAGGTTGGACGGTTTGGAGACAAAGCCAGAGAGGCAAGATTGCATTGATTTGGACAAGTGCTGAGGAGGGATGCTGGGTATATTGGGAAAAGGATGCTAAGGATGAAACTGCCAGTTAAGAGGAAAAGAGGAAAGCCTAAGAGAAGGTTTATGGATGTGGTGAGAGAGGACATGCAGGTGGTTGGTGTGACAAAGCAAGATGCAGAGGTCAGGAAGAAATGGAAACAGATAATCCGTTGTGGTGACCCCTAATGGGAAGAGCTGAAAGAAAAAGAAGAAAAAGAAGACTAAAACATTGTAAATGACAAATTATTCAGGATAAATTAATCTTTACATCAATGGCATTCATTCAGTCTGATACTTTATACTGGATTTTATAAGTCAAAATAAAGGTAGTGAATATTAATTTTGTAATGTTTTATAAACAGCTTATATGATATCTCAGTAACCATTTAAGCAGGACACATACTACCATCAGGGCTTTCTTCTTACAGCTGTGAGCTTTCATATAAAGCTATGCAATTCTGTCTGTGTTACCTGAATGTTGAGATATTTAGAGAAATATGAAAATTGTTGCAATACAAAAAACAGTGTACAAATTATATTCAATATCTCTTTAGCTGCATTATGCAGAGGTCAGATATCAATATAATTGCATTTGCCATCATGTGTGCTTTAAGATGAAATCTGATAGCTTGTATGTAGCATGGCTTTGGAATTATTAATGCAAATATGAAAAAGCAATATTTGATGTCTAGAGGCATCAGTAGGAGGTTACTACAGAAATGTCTGGAGGCACACTCAGCTGTAATGAGTTAAAACCTATTTCCTTTGCTCATATTTAAGCTTCACGTTTGCATGGGCTTTGGCATAGATATGTGGAACTGCTTGTTGTTATATGACTTTGCTACTGATTACTGAGAATTTGCTTTCACCTGGAGCAATCCACTACTGAAAAGACAAACATAAGCATTGGTTTTGTACTTCTCTTATATACTGTGACTGTACTTGCAGTTTCTTAAGATATTTGCTGTTATTTTTGAACTTTACAGCAAAAAAATGTACTGTCTACTGCTTCTTTAAGTAGTTAATTAGATTGCATTTATTAGTTGTAGGGCTATTGTAGATGGTTTGTGTGGTCTTGTTACACTTGGGCTTCAAACCAGCTATTCTACATTAAGTAGTGTGTTTTTTTCTTCACCCTTGTGGCAGAAGTGTGTTGATATAACCTGTCTGAGTTGGGTATTGCTGATGGATGGCTTATTGTGCGCTTTCCTGATTGGTAGTTAGCTTAAAACTTGCTTCTCTTTGCTCGTATCTGAGCCTCTCATTTGCATGGTGCTATTCTTTGCTTAGTGGCATTTATCTGTGCCCTGTACAGATGCAAAAGCTTAGAAGCTCAGTTTTTCCCTAAACAGCTGTCAGAGAAGCCCTTCCAAGCTTTTCTGCTGCTCTAGGAGAAACTCAGTTGAGCACTGAGCAGCATTGCCTTATTGATCAACTTTAGCCTACACAAAGTTTATGTTCCTCTTGTAGTCTCAGAGCTATAAGCACAGTCCTGTCAAACTAACCCATTCCACTCCCTAATAAAACATATAGCAAAAGCCTGCTATCATGAATTAGCAGTTTCCCATCATCTCTCACTGGCAATCCTGTAGACATGGGCATCCTGAGGCAATGTTGCAATTGTCTCATGTATACTGACAACCACTTACTCCTGAAACAAGCAAATACTTTATGTGAAGGATGTAGTTAGACTATGAAAGTGGAGCCAAGACTCTCACATAAAGACAAATTGAATGCCAAACTGGTTGTCAGCACACACAGACTTCCCACACACTAAATAAGGACATGACACATGTGGAAGTACTCACTAGCAACTTACCAAAAGATCAAAGGCCTCCCAAATGGAAATACTTACACATAACAATGCAAAAAACAACCACAGCACATAATAACGTACACACCAGTGTCTCAACAAATAAGCCCATAAGGCGTAACACCACAAAACCTAATGTACTGGCCATAGGTGACTCCACTGTGAGACACGCTGATGTTCCCCTCATCAGTCTGGATAAGGAGAGGGTTACGGTTAGCTGTCTGTTAGGTGCCACAATCCGTCAAGTCACTCAAGCACTCAGGTTACTGAACCACAAGTACTGGTATGACTCCGACATAGTCCATATGGGGGTGAATGACTTGAGACATATCTCACTGGACTATATAAAGACAGACATGACTAAGCTCTCAGATTATGTGTCACAGGCAGGTATAAACCTAGCTTTAAGCAGCATTCTACCTTCTCCAAGGATGATGCCACAATACAAACAAAAAAGTGATTGACTTTAACAATTGTCTTAGCTTCTGGTGTCAGTCCAAGTGGATCCAGTATCTGTTAGCCTGAGAAGACATGGTCAACAAGCCAGGCCAGATGGTCTGCACCTGTCTCCTATAGGCTTTTGGATACTGGCAAAGGCATTAGCCACCTGTATTGTGCCTTTTTAGGCAGTGTCAAAATAAACAACCGCCCAACATAACAAAATCCATTCTAGATAACTCAAGGTACTGCTGCTTAATGCTAGCAGTTTAAACAAAAACTTCACTCCCTGGAAGCACTCCTAACTTTGGAAGATGCTGACATCTCTGCAGTCACCGACATAGTCCAAAGGCACATAAAGCACCCTGGCTATGCAGGGTTACAACACCTTCCATACTAAGTGATGGTATAAGAAGTTTCAAAACCCCCTCAAATGCAGATAACAGACTCCTATGCAGAGGTGTACACCAATGCCCTGTATAACCACTTAAGCAGTTGTATAGAATCAGTTGTACGTACCTGACTGGATTAAAACAAGCCATATGGTGGACCCCAGCATAAACAGGCTATACAACAAGAAAAATAAACTGATGTCCAAGAACAAGAGGGAAGTGGCTCAGCAGAGAAAGAAATCCCTATCTAGCTTAAACAAACAAATTTTAGATTTTGTCAAGTCCTCCAAAGCTAATTATGAAGCAAAAATATCCTCCCTAGCTAAGGATAATCATATGGCATTCTTCAACTATGTCTGAAATCTAAAAGGGAATACCCAACTGTGAACTGAACTGGTTGTGGCTGGCACTATCAATACTCAGCCAGATGTAATATGCAACCTGCTATCTGACAGATCTGGAGCAAACTTCACCCCTCCTGTCCCCTCCAGTCACCCCCCAAAGTATACTTCCCACCATTCCTCAGCCTATTATCTCAATAGACCAGGTCATTCTGGTGCCCTCCAAGGCCAAAAAACAGCATCAATGGGACCAGACAACATTATAGCTTGCCTTTGAAACAACTTAAAACATGACCTAGCAGACCAACTTGGATCCCTGTTTAACCACTGCCTGTGCACTGGATATGTTCCTGCAGATTGGAGGACAGCAACAGTAATCACCTCTGCACAAAGGGGGACCATCAACTGACCATGGGAATTATAGGCCAATAAACTTGACTAGCCTCATCTGCAAGGCCATACAAAGAATCATTATGAACTTTATTAGCAAGGACATAGGTAATCTCCAAACTTTGGAACCAACCCAGTTTGATTTGTTAAAAGTAGATTATGCTTGTTAAACATGGTTGACTTCTTCAAGAAAGTCACCAAGGCCGTGAATGAGGGAAAGACAGTGCATACTGCCTCTCTTAACCTAACCAAGGCATTTGACCCAATCCTCCTCTCAGGTATTATAGAGAAACTCTCCCAATTGGGAATTATCCCTACATTACCAGATGGGCAGCCAACTGGCTCACTAACAGAACACACTGTCAAAGTGGGTGACCTCACCTCTAGCAAAAGACCAGTCACCAGTGGCGTACCACAGTGTTCTGTACTGGTCCCCTTATTGTTCAGAATTTATTTCTCAGAAGTCCAGGCAAACCTGCATGGCCTGTGGCTTATCAAATTCACTGATGATTGCAAATTGGGAGCAATCACTGAGAACCCAGCAACTCATTACTGCCGAGTGACGTCTCCAGGCATTTCTCCAGTTACATCCTACTGCTCCTCTAGGCGTCAAATATTGCCTGTTCATATTTGCATTAATAATTCCAAAACCATGTTACATACAAGGTATCAGAATATTTTATCTTGAAGCATACAGGATGGAAAACACAACTGTATTGATATATGACCTCTGTCAATTAGTATTTGATAGAACTGTAAAGTGATAACTTCATTTTTTAAAGGCTGAAACCACACCCACTGGCGTTAAAAGCACACACTCAGAAGAGCTGTACTGGGGGGAATGAGTATACCACAGACAGGGTTAGAGCAGACAGGTTATTGGTGCCAAAGCCCTGGATTAAAGCTAAATGCAAAAAAAATGCATTATTATCCCCTTTGGGAAAGCTGACATCCCTGTTAATTGCATTATCGACAGCACCCCCCCCCAAGTGTAGACCTAGTGGTACGTGATCTGGGTACTAAGGTTGATCGCAATCTGAACTTTGGCTACCATGTATCCACAGTGATAAGGAAATCCTTCTATGTGGCACATCTTATAAGTAAAGGCACTGCATCTAGATGCAAGGACGTTATAATTCCATTATAATCGATCATCATTCAGACCAGTAATTGAGTACAGTGCTCCCTTTTGCATATACCTCACCAAATACCTGCAACAATTGGAGAGACCACATAGCCTTCTCACCAATAAATTGCAGGGTTCAAAAAAAAGTCTTACATGGAAAGACTGAAAGTCCTGTCACTGTATTCTGTCTCCTACAGGTTGCTAAGGGTTGATCTGTGCCTTGCTTACAAGGCAGTCTCTGAGCTGGCCCTGATGGAAATGCTAGACATTTGTAAATCAAATTGCATGAGGGTGATTCACTCCAGAGATCTTAACCTAGCCTCTGACATGAACAGGTCATGCCGGACAGATAGATACATCTCTCAGAGACTGCCATGTCTCTGGAACAAGCTTCCAATTCACGTTATACAGAGCCCCCTCCCTGACCCTCTTCAAATGCATCCTAGATCAATGGATGGGTGACAGCAAATTCACTTCTGGGGTGGTGCTGATGTCCCTGCTGGACAGAAGAAGTCAGTATTAACTACCATAGACCCTTACCTCTGTGAACTTCACTCACCTAACCACCAACAATTGGGGCAACTCAGGATAAATATGGCTAGGCTTGCAAGGGCTCTAGGGCCATTAGCCTAGTAACCTTCTATAAACCTATGCACCTATGAACCAATTCACATGAAAAGTCACTGAAAATATCTGTCATCATGAAATTAGTTAACTAACAGCAGAGGCAAAAGGAAGACAACAAAGTGATGCAAGACTATAATAAAGAAGTGAATCATCCATTATTAGGCCAGTTTATTAGTCATTGTTCAGAGACTGGGAAGACATGTACTTTTTAGTGGATGGATGCCTATCATTTTCTTCCTAAGATCCTATAGATTCAATGCACCACATCTGTTTCCATAGCAGCCTCCAGCAATGATTAATATAGACTTACAACTGTATGGTAGCAGGACATCATTCACTAATATTCACAACACAACTGGATGATTACAACAGCACAACTTAACAGGTATATTATTAATTCATGTGGTTAGCAATATTCCCTTTCATGCAATATTTGTTTTCCATAGTATTTATGACTTTTTCTATTCCTATCTGTGAGAAGTCCTTGTTTTAACAGTCCCCTCTAATTCTGCCAAAATAAAGCTAGGACACATTCCAGCATTTTCTGGTCTCCCTTCTCACAAACTGTACAACAATACTGTATCACATGATAATATTTTCCTGAATGATGACTAATGTGTTCTATCTTAAGTTATATGCAAACATTTTTTTTTCTTTCTTTTAATAGACATCTCTTTCAAACCATTAAGCATAAAACTCTTTTAGTCCTTTATGATCTAATCACAGTTATAATAAATATTCTGTTTTCACTTCCTCCTTCATAACACTGGCATCCACCTTAATCACCCCATCCCCTATCAAAGTTGCAAATCTAAATTTTTCAGAAGTAACTCTTAGAGCTTTTTTGTCCATAAACCCTGATTCTGACTGAAACTGCTTTAAATGCAGCACAAAACACTATAAAGGCAATCAACAGTTGTTTTTCGTATGGTATTTCAAGTAATTAAAGGCCTTTGTCCTGTTTTTTATGTACCCTAAGTTGCAAAATTTGTCCTCATAACTTTACAGCTTCATGGTTTCATGCCATGTCTTCCATTATGCTCCTTCACTACTTCACAACTCTACTACCTCAGTATAGAGGATATGTATTTTATACATTCACCAAAATCCCATGCCATTCTAATTCTAAAAATGATAATAGTAATAATAATAATAATAATAGTAATAATAGTAGTAGTAGTAATAATAGTAATAATAGTAGTAGTAGTAATAATAGTAATAATAGTAGTAGTAGTAATAATAGTAATAATAGTAGTAGTAGTAATAATAATATATTCTGCTTCCACTATGAGTAAATGAAAGAGAATGCACTGAGGATCAGAATCCCCGAAATGCATTTGCCAAAACCCTCTTGACGAAAAACACTTTAGCCAGTGTTTTTGCAGGGGAGCAAGCCCCCTGCACCCACATCCCCAAACTTATATATACCAACTCCAATGTCACACTTACTCAAAAAAGGGGGGAACATTCCCCTCAAAACGGAATCACTTCTTGTGCAACTCACTGGCAGTGATTTCCTATGTAAGAACTTAAATTATCGACGAGATGAAGCTCTGGCAGTTGAAGCTCGAGAGTTCAAGCTTTGCCCACCAGCAGAATAACCTAATAATATTCTCTAGATGGTAATGATAACAATTTAGTTCTTGTTCACGTAAATTGCCATCCTGCTATACCCACCTTTTTTCAGAGATCGCCTGCACTGTCTTCCTTCCATATGTTGTTAATCTGATAGTATTCTTCATGTGTAAGCTTGATGCTCTCTAGTCAGATAATACTCATCTTCGCTGATTTATTTTACTCCAAAGAGAAGATTGTTGACATTAAAGGAAGACATTAAATTGAGGTGATTTTGGTAAGCTCTGGTGTTGCATTTCTTAGAGTGACTAGCGTTATCATCATCTTATAGTAACAAACTCTGTTAATATTTTCTAAAACCTATGGGCCACTAACCACTGTTTCTTCATTAGAATCTATATTTTGCACAGTTTCTAAATCATGAAGTCTATCTGCATTTTTATCCTACTGATGGCATGCTAATGCATCTCAAACTTTGTTCATTCCTCTTGTCATCAGTTGATTAGGTATCTCCTGCCATAGTGCATGCCCTTAAATACCCTTTTCTTCTTTACTTCTGTCTCTTGCTCTTTTCCTTATTTATCCTTTGTGCCTCATAGCCCATTTTAAGTTACACTTTGACCAGAAATAGTCTCCTTCACCATATCTAGTACAAGTCTTGCAGGTCACTCCAATATAAACCCACTAGTGCAGACACTGTAAATTTTTTCATTGGTAAAGTACATTAATATGTGTTACTGAAAAAAAATAGACTTTAAGTTGACTAGCATGTTTAGTCATGCAGTTGTCCTTTCCTACATAATGTTTAATAAATGAACAAGTTTTCTCTCTGTAACATGAAATATTGCATCCAAATTCCCAGCCACCCATCCACAACCCTAAGAATTGTGAACACCCTCAAGGTCTTCTGTACTAGATTCTCCAACAACAATGACTTACATTTCACTGTCTCTACCTGATATACCATTCACAACAGTGGCACTTATCAACCCTGAAGGAAGAGTTTGGTTGTTTTTTTGTAGAAAGCCTTAAAAAAGATCGACACTGTAACAGATTAAATATACATTTTCATACGTACTCATTTTAAATGCAACATTTTCACCCTTCTACTTGAATGCAAAAGCTCTCAACAAAAATGAATTTTAAGTTTTCTTATAGCTCATTATACAAGTGTCCCTTTTCAGGGGGTAAACCAGAAGCACTGTGCTCAGAGTCATGCAGCAGGCAAATGAAGGTGGAAAGAATCAAACCCTGTACTCTGGGCACAGGATGCAACTCATCAACAGTGCAGAGCATTAGTCCACGGTATTACCTGCCAGACATTTACTTTTGCATATTTTTAATTAAATAATCTTGTGACTAGTACTTTTTTATGAATAAAAATATACTTTAAATATTTCAAATATTCTATTTTCATGACAGCTGAAATAACATGCCATGTGCGTTTAGTTATACACCATCTTCTTGTCAAAAAATGACAACAGCATAAACAATAAACTTTACTGATTTAGGAGCTTTGTCACTATCTTAAATCATTAGGACTTCATCAGAGATAGAATGAAACAAGCAAAAGTTACTTAAATAACCTTAAAACCACCTCTCAATTAATTGAAACGGAAAGAATAATAGTATTCTGTTTTATTTAGTATAGTTGCTGTCTTCTCAAAACTGTTGCTATCATGATTATTAGCTTGAATAAAAAGCTGCAAGAATGATTTGAAATATAAATGGTTAATTTAGAATAGTATAAAATGCTGAAAATTAGGAAGTAGTAAATGTGCTGGCAAACATATCGCTTAATTAGATATTGGTATCCATGTAAACACAAGACAAAAGTGGCATAAAACCACTGCACATTACAAAACAGATAAAAACAGAGACGAGGTTCATGGTAAACTGACAAAAAGATTTAATAAACTTCTAAGACACAGTCAGAGTGAGTTCAAAAAGTTCATACAACATATGCAAGCACTTTATCAGAAGTGCATAAGAGCTTTAAAGTCAGCAAAACAAAATACTGACAAATGTAATCTGGTTAGTAAAGAGTTAAAGCAACAGCAGTTAATTACGCTGATAGGAAATAATTTACGACGTACTATTCTACCTTTAGAACATGGTTAAGCGTACACAGCAGAAACTTTCATTCAGTTAAAGCAAGGCACTTAAATGGTGATTTTCAAACCATTTCAAATAAAACAGTTCTAGGGCATAGAAATCACATGAAAGTAGTTAAATGCAGTAAAGACATGACGTCACGAGACTGACATGCATGTATTTTCTTTTCACCTAAAGTGCAGCAAAAGGCACACAACAGCAAATGTAAATAATGTAAATATATATCGATAAACCACAGCAAACAGGATGTAGCAAAAAATTGTAAAAACCACAGCAGCAATCCAGCAACTCCAAAGAAGGAAATTTATTACCAAAACAGCAAAGGTAAAAATCTCTAGCGCCTCGGCCAACAAGCCTTTAACAGAGTACATCAAATAAGGAAAAACTCCCAGTTTATATACATCAGCACTTAATTGAATAATAAGTTAATAACTTATATAACACTTTAAACCAGATCTTGTTAAAAACTGACACTTCCACTAATACAATTATACAAAACTTTTCCAGAAGCATTCTTGATTCAAGCCCAAAGGGAACATAGTATTAAATTTTTTTCTCAACAATTGTTTAACCTGTTCATGTGAGAAAGTTATATATTCAATTAAATGTACTTGCAATAAATTCTATATAGGGGAGACTAAAAGAAGTTTCTCTTGTAGAATAAAAGAACATGTAAGGGATGTTAAGAACTATAAACTATCTAGCCCTATAGCTGTACATTTTAATGAAGTACATAAGGGAAGTTTGGAGGGTTTTCAGGCTACAATTTTAGACAATGTGATATGTAAAAAGTTCATGACAGATGAACAAAAGATGTACTCTGTTAAAGGCTTGTTGGCCGAGGCGCTAGAGATTTTTACCTTTGCTGTTTTGGTAATAAATTTCCTTCTTTGGAGTTGCTGGATTGCTGCTGTGGTTTTTACATGTAAATATATATGTTTTAAGCATGTGTTAGTTAAGCCAGTATCTCTTTTGTTTCTTACAATATTTTGTAATTGTATAATAGCATCAAAAATAGCAGAGATTCCAGCAAAAACAGTATTCAAAAACAATATTTTGCATACTTAGGCAAATTACAAATGTTTATATCAAGTTGCAAGTATATTAACGAAAGACTGAAGGTACGAGTAAGTGCTAAAGGAGTTATGGGTTAAGCATCTGGAACGTGTTGAAAAAAAAAAAGAATGTGAGCTCATATCTTTCCAGGGTGGAATGGGTAGTTACAAGGAATGTTGCATAAAATAAAATGTTACTGGTACAGAAATTTATAAAGTCAAGGAAACGAGACTGGTTGCCAGGCCAAATGGCATAAGTATTCACGTACAGCATTAAGCAAAAAGCACAGAAGTCTACAAAAATTCTGTTTGGTAATTGTAATAAAATGTCATACTTGTGCATACATGTCATTAATAATCTGTTTGCAAGTAAATACTACAAGTACAGTCAGTACATGGGCTATAGTATGCAATTAAAATAAATTATGCAGGTCCCTTTACAAAAAGGGAGGGTACAAATAGCTACTAGTATTAGTAAATGTCTTTTCAAAATGGGTAAAAGTGATTCCTACTACAACTTTGGCAGTGAAGGCAACAGCAAAAGCTTTTTAAAAATGTGTAAAACCAAAGTGTCACAGTCTAGGTAACAGTGAAAAGACAAGCATAGATTCACTTCTCACAGCATAAAGCAAATAAACAATACTGCAATAAAATGATGTATACTACAGGGGGAAGGACATACTTTCAATTTTACACTAACTGTGTAAACAGTACTGCAAAAGGGACTCAAATAAAGGTACAAAGTGTGAATACTAAAAATACATTTTAATATTTCAAGTAATATAATTAGCAGGCTGGACTGAGTTTACATTACAGCCATGTATGTACAAATGCAAAAACAATCTGTACAAGCAAATGTATTCTGTACAGTATATAGTAAATGGTTTATCTATGTAAATAGAGTAACAAGTCAAAGCTTGACATTTGTGATGTATATGTTTTTTTTTCAAAAAACAAGACTGCAATGCCTTTGCAATAAAATCCTCAAGCAGTGTCAATAAATTACTGTATAGGACATCACTGTAAAAAGTCATATTCAGGAATTGCAAAATGCAGCTCATAACTGGTAATGCTTGTTATCATTGTGTTGACATTATAAAGCTGTGTTAACTTGCTGTATCAAAAGAAAATTAAACATTTTGTTTCTCAATGTGTTTCTAGTTAACAGCAATATAACTTGACTAAAAAGTACATACTAATGTAGACAGTTTTGTATTTAAAATAAAAAACAGGGAATTTATACAGTGATAGATATGTTTAAAAATGTATAAATGCATGAGCACATCTATTTGCTGGTTAGATGCATATACACATCTGTTACTATAATATATGTAGAAATAATATAGTTAGTTAAATATATGTATTTCTGTTTGCTAGCATACATATATCCTGGTATAGCTTGAGACAAGCTGAATGTTTAGTGTCTGGAACATGCTTTAAGGACTATAGGTAAAAATGCAGCTGTGAGACAAGGCACGCAGCATTCAACACAGACATCTGCATTTCATTTGCATCATTCTGAACATCAAAACAGAGGGAATTACAATATTTCACGAATAAAAGTTAAAAAAATGTTACACAAAATAGAACACAAGACAATTTCAGTTATAAAAAGCATACAGCATGTACCTTTGGGAGGATAACATTTAACACAAATATAACAGCATGGTTAGCTGAACAAGGTCAGGCATACATAAACGTAGAGGAAGAATCAACGACTGACAAACATTTCAATAAACAGTTCTATCTCTATTAGATGCTGTATATTACCTCGAAAATATAACAGATCTGACAAGGGAAGACATCATGCAAAAATGTCACAGTGTGACAATAACACAAAAATAAGAATAAACTCAACAGGGGAAGAAAAGGGTATGATTTCTACCAATACTCTGTTTATTTGTATAGACAACACAGTAATGCAAGGAAAAGGACCATGGGTTGAAATACTTACCATTTTGGGTAACAGGCCAGTACTTCATACAGATCAATTAGTAAAAATACCATCCACTTGTACTATGATAGGACAACAATACAAAAAAAAACAATATTGCACTCCAATATTACATTTCCATGTTTTAAAGATACCAAATGCAGATTTAAAAGAGCTTGGTATAAAAACTAGTCGGACAAGATATCTCACAGATTGTACATTTACAAGCACAATGAAATTCTAAAATTTAGTAAGTCATTACAAGTATCTTTGATAGACAGATTACAATTTAGTACTAATGTATCTAAATTTGTAAATTGAACAAAATGGTGTGTAAATTGACAATATTGCCTTCAAATTTCAAAATGTTTGTTAAAGTGGCACCACAATTTGTATGTGTGGTTTCAAATAACCCAGTGTTAATAGTAAAATACAAAAACAGAAGCTGACACTGCCCCATAATTGGTGGGACATATTCACAAGATAGTCATCATCTGGGACCAAATTGCTAAATTGTTTAATGTATCCTGTGTTGATAGTTTTAGGGGTCATAATAATAATGACAGGTTGGAATTGTTTTATATGCTGCAGGTTATGAAGAGTTGCAATAACTCAAGAAGTCATGATCGTGGGGGCGTGGTCAAGGATGAACACAGGATAGCAGCAGATTTCTTCAGCTCCACCAATTTCATTACATTGACAGAAATTAATTACTTAAAAATTAATTCTTGAAGTAATTTTCTTTCTAAATATGTTTGTTTTATATAGTTCTTGAACTATATCGAAAAAAGAAAGGAAATCTTAATAATATTCCTGTCAGAAATTACTTTGGAAATTTTCCTGTCAGTTTATCAGTCTGAAATGAGTTCCAGTAAGACAAATTCTCAAGACTCCAGCATCAAGAAAGAACTTCAGTCTCTGATAATTATAGTCCAGCAACTTACTACTAAGATGGATAAAATGGATACTAAAATAGACACTTTCATAGAAAAAACTACAAAACAAATAGACTTGTTACATATGGACCTGCAACAACAGAAGATCCAGATGACAGGCATAGAAGAAGCTGTGAATGACATGGAAAATAAAATACAAGAAGAGGAAATCAACATTGAGTTTCTGCTGAAACAAAATACACATTTACAAACAAAGCTGGATGACCTGGAAAATAGATCTAGGCGCAATAACATTAGGATTTTTGGACTGCCAGAAAATATTGAAGGTAACAATATTACTTCTTTTTTAACAACATGGCTCCCTAAAACTTTAGATTTACCAGAAGCATTCTCTTTTGGCATCGAAAGAGCACATAGATCTATAGCTAATACTAACTCTAACAAAAACTATCCTAGATCAGTTATAGTTAGATTTCTATCATCTTTTGATAAAGAGATGGTTCTTAAATCTGCTTGGGCTAAAGCTCCTGTTAAGTTTAATGAGACAACTCTGCGTTTTGACAATGACTATTCTTCCATGGTAATTGCTAAAAGAAAAGTTTTTCTGCCACTAATAAGGGAGCTTAAAAAGCACAGTTTAAAACATACCTTCTGTTTCCTGCCAAGCTTAAAATCTTCCTTCCTGATGGTCCTAAGGTCTTCGATGATTTAGACTCTGCTTTACTGTTTGTCAAAGAAAAAGGATTTTGGATAAAATAGAAGAAATGGAATGGGCTAGTTCTTCATTAAAGAGATTGGCAACTGAAGCTTCCTGGAAGACTTCAGAGAAGAAGAAGAGACTAAAAACAAATGATTTGTTATATGTTTTTTTCTCTCTCATCATTTTAGTTCATTATTAATCTTTTGAATATAGTTCCTGCATTTCCAGAAAGCCACAAATATTTTGGAAAAGATTTAATCAAAGTTATTCTCTATGTGCAAAGAAATGTTTTGTTTCATAACCAGTCAAAATGCCTGAGGATTTAATGGCAGGCTGTGACTCGATTTGTTTTTCTTTCTGAAAAAGTAAGGTTAGTAATGTGATACATTTTTTATCTTTATCTTTTTTTTTCCTTCTTCTTTTATTATTTTCTTTGTTTAAACAATGACATTCTATTTAGATTATGTAGTGGGTAAAGGGTGGGGAAGGGCAGGAGAGAACAGTAATGAAAATATCATTAATAGAATAATAACATATTTATTTCTTGTAAAAGTTTATAAGTTCTTCAAATGCTATTTCTAATTATACTTTCTTGATTATACTGCTTATGCTTGTTTGTAAATAATCTGGCATGCTTTAACTAATAATAATCAGAACTAAATAAGAGTAAATAATATGTTTTATTTTTAACTCTATTAATATAAACAGTAAGTAACATTCCATTGTATATACTTCTTACAGCTTTCTCTTACATTTTTTTATTTCTGCCTCACTCCCTTTTATTTTCTACTCTCTTTTCTTTTCTTTTCTTTATTAATATATAGAAATGCTTTTGACTGTGTGGGCACAGTGAATAATAGGATTTGTATGAAAATTGAGTTGGGAGAAGAATGCTGAGTTTTATTGCTTGTTGGTAATTTTGAGTTTAATTTCACTTGCATAGAGGCTGTGGTGATCTGTGGAATACATTGTGGAGGTTCTGTCATGTTTAGATGCATTTACACTGCTAAATGAATGTTTGTCACCAGTTTTTAATAAGTTTCCCACCAAAATGTTAAGAGAGACAATCTGGGATGTGGGCTGTCTTATGCACAATGTCCTTGAGTTACCTCAGAATCTTCAAATCACAGAATTCTCACAGAGAAACTGAAAGCAGTTAGTATAAACATTGACAAGGTTATCACACTGACACACCACAGATTCAGGAAAAATACTCTGTTCATAAAATATGTCAGTTATAATGAGTTTAAATGATGTAGTTTCTTGTAGTAAGTAAATGTCTTATTTTAGAAGGCATAAAAAATGAAACATTTATTTAAATGTTTTTGAAAATCTACTTAACAGCAGCATAATAATCTGTGTTAAAAATTTGTGTTCCAAACATATACTTTACTATAACTCATTTAATTCATCTGATTGACAAACATAAATAATCTTATAACTCTATTCTGGAAGAAATGTCATGTGATATATTTTAAAGCAGTAGGTTAGCATGATTGTAAAATCTGGTTACCAATATGTGTTTGCTGTGCATTATTTTGTATAAAGCAGACAGATTTATTCTAGGGACAGCAAGTAGGATAGTGCTCTACAAAGACACAACTCAGTGAGATCATATATATATATATATATATATATATATATATATATATATATATATATATGTGTGTGTGTGTGTGTGTGTATGTGTGTGTGTGTGTATGTATGTGTGTGTATGTGTGTGAGTGTGATGGCTTTTTTTCTGAGAATCTGCATAACTATCCAATATGATTTATAATAATTTCTATGAATACAATATTTTACTCTATTGACAAAATGAATGTTTGCCACAAGTTTTAATAAGTTTCCGCCAAAATGTTAAGGGAGACAATCTGGGATGTGGGCTGTCTCATGCACAGTGTCCATGAGTTTCCTCAGAAGCTTCACTCACAGAATTTTCACAGAGAAACTGAAAGCAGTTAGTATAAACATTGACAAGGTTATCACACTGACACACCACAGATTCAGGAAAAATACTCTATTCATAAAATGTGTCAGTTATGATGAGTTTAGATGATGTAGTTTCTTGTAGCAAGTAAATATCTTATTTTAGAAGGCATAGAAAATGAAACATTTATTTAAATGTTTTTGAAAATCTACTTAACAGTAGCATAATAATCTGTGTTAAAACTTGTGTCCCAAACATATACTTTACTATAACTCATTTAATTCATCTGATTGACAAGCATAAATAATCTTATAACTCTATTCTGGAAGAAATGTCATGTGATATATTTTAAAGCAGTAGGTTAGCATGATTGTAAAATCTGGTTACTAATATGTGTTTGCTGTGCATTATTTTGTATAAAGCAGACAGATTTATTCTAGGGACAGCAAGTAGGATAGTGCTATACAAAGACACAACTCAGTGAGATCAGATATATATATATGTGTGTGTGTGTGTGTGTGTGTGTGTGTGTGTGTGTGTGTGTGTGTGTGTGTGTGTGTGTGTGTGTATGTATGTATATATGTGTATGTGTATATGTATGTGTGTGTGTGTGTGTGTGTGTGTGTGTGTGTGTGTGTGTGTGGGTGTGTGTGTGTGTGTATATGTGTGTGTGTATATGTATGTGTGTGTCTGTGTTTATGTGTGTGATGGCTTTTTTTTTTTAGGTAATAACGCAGGTGTTTCTGAGAATCTGCATAACTATGCAATATGATTTATAATAATTTTTATGAATACAATATTTTACTCTATTGACAATAATGAGTTTAAGTAAATGCTCATATACAAACAATTCAAGATTTTTGGAAGCTGTTGATAGAATTCACATGACAGAAAATAGATGCATCTTAATGCATGTAATGTCTGAATCATATTAGCCAAAGTTTTTGATTTAAATGAATGTTAGAACATAATTTTCTCTCCTCTTGATTTCTAACATTAAGATTATTTGAATGTTATTAGAATACAAGTGTTATATATTACATAGATCTATATAATAGTATGAACAGTTTTTAAAAAAAAAAAAAAAAAAAGTTTATTTTAGTTTATATGATGCTGTTTTACCAAATGTGTAGTTTTGTCTTGATAGATAATTGAATTGAAAACTGTTAACCTCAGTTAAATATAACTAGTATTAAATTGATAAGGTGGTAGCTGAGGTACTGCTGCTTAGGGTAGGGGTTTAACTTGAGTAGAAAATACTGCTCTAAGTTGGAGTTTTCAACTCCAGGCGGGATGCAAGGTTTAATCCTTACATTATTTTCACTTGTTCATTGTTATATGTATATAGTTTTGACATCCACAATATATTTTGTACACTCATTGTCACTACAAACAAAATTGAATCCTATACAAAATCCCATAAGAGATTTAATAAATACAGCTATATTTAAAGGTACACCTAAAAGAGGAGATGTAACATTATTTATCTTGTTATTTGTTATTTCGATCATAAGATTCTTGAGTTTTAAAAATGCCAAATGACATCTTTAAAAGGAATTTCTTTAAACATTAATGGATTGAATAATCCGTGTAAAAGGGCAAGCCTAATAAGATACATTAATCTACACAAGGCCAATCTAGTCTTCCTGCAAGAAACCCATCTCTTGAAAAAGATATTGATAAACTAGCCACTAATAAGTATACAGTATTGGTTAGTTCAGAGCACACTCAGGAAAAAAGAGGAGTGGCTATTTTATGGAATAAAAGTATGCCCATTCCTAAAACCATTAAGTCTTATCAGGATGACAAAGGAATGTTTTGTATGGTTACAATACAAATTAATGGGAAGACTTACACTTTAATTAATGTATATTGGATACCTGGAATTGGTATTAATACAGTGAAACATCATATTGATAAGATCATATCATTCTCTGTAGGGGATATTATTTTAGCTGGTGATTTTAATTGTATACTACATGAAAGTGATACTACCACTATAAAGAAAAGAAGAATTACATCTAATGCAAAACATTTAAATGATTTTGCTAATTCTTATCATTTGAATGATATTAATAATCAGATAGAGTCAAAATCATTACCATACACCTTTTTTTCTAACAGATACAAAACTTATTCAAAAATAGATAGGGTCTTTATTTCTAACCAGATGGTAACAGATTTAATTAATTCCAAAATCATTTCATGTCCTATATCTGATCATAACTCAATTGTTTTTGAATTCATGATAAAAAATACTCATAATGTTCAGATCAAAAGGATACCAGCATACTTAACTCAGCTAAAAGACTATAAAGAATATATACTTTCAGAAGTACAACATTTTCTAGACATAAATAATACTCCTGAAGTCTCCATTGTCTATGTTTGGGATGCCTTAAAATCATATCTATATGGACAAAGTATCAGATGGTATAATAACAAAAGGAAATCTTGGGATAAGGAATTGTTAGATATTCAAAGTAAACTAGACTCTTATAAACATAATAATAAAGAAAATATTATGGACAAGAAAGTTACTGAAGAAATAAACAAACTAAATGAGAAATACAAAGAAATTTTAACTCATAAAGTTAAAATAACTTTAGAGAAATACAAGTTTTTGTCTTATTCAATAAGCCCCAAATACTTACATAGACTTAAAAATAAAACAAAAAGATTGAATAAACAAAACCATATCAAATAAATCTTTTCTCTAAGGAAAAAGAAGAATGTTTCTAGTATACCAGAAATACTGGATGAATTTAGAAATCACTTTCACAAGATTAACCATAACAACATTAACATGGAACCTAAAGATAAAATAAAGGAGTTTATAACCACAAACATGAATAAAAGCATAATAAACAACAGATTAAACTATTGGACAAGAGTATTTCATATACAGAAGTTATTACACAAATAAATAAGCTTAAATCAAACAAAGCACCGGGTAATGATGGTATTATACCAGAGATATATAAAATCCTTTCTAAAACTACATATTCATTAATACATAAGGTTTTATTCTGGCCCAAACTGAGTTAATAACCCCCCCCATCTTGACAATATACATTTATTTCACCAATTTTAAAACCTAATAAAGATCCAACTAGATGTTCTTCATATCGACCCATCTCATTACTTAATGTTGATTATAAAATGTTTATGAGTATTTTGCTGATAGATTGAAGACAATTATCCCGGCATTATAGACATAGATCAGACGGGCTTCATTGTAAATAGAAATACTTTTGATAATATAAGAAGAACTTTAACATTAATTGATTTTGCAAATAGGAAAAAGAAAGATTTAACACTTATTAGTCTTGATATAGGTTCAGCATTTGATTCAGTAAGTTGGGACTATCTGTTTACCTTACTGAAATGCACAAATTTCTCTGATGCATTTGTAAATTTAATTGAGCATTTATACAAAGGAACGCTGGCTTATATTAAGGTAGGAACATATGTTTCACAAAAATACCCATTCTTAAAGGTACAAAGCAAGGATGTCCACTTTCTCCACTATTATTCACTTTAGTAATGGAGCCTTGGGCTAATTTGATTAGAAACAGTACTGACATAGAGGGTTTTGAAATAGAAGAAAATACAACATCAAAAATTCAACTTTTGCAGATGATGTTCTAATTACATCAGCAGGATCTAATTCTTCTATGCAGTCTTTATTTGATAAAATGATGAATTTTAAAAGTATTTCTGGTTTAATATTCAATGAAGAAAAACTAAAATACTACCTATATATACACGAAAAAATACTCTCATTAGTGATTTTACTAAATATGTACCCAACTCAGGTCAGATAACTTATTTAGGTATAATACTATCTAAAGATATTAAATCTATTATATATAATAACTATAATACCTGTTTTCTTAATATACAAAATCTTTTTAATACCTGGAATAATATGTTTTTTACTATGGAGGAGAGACTTACAATTATTAAAATGATAATATTCCCCAAGATTTTATACTTAATACAATCAATAATACTTTCACCTACAAAAATAACTATCAAGAAACTGAATACACTAATGTTAAATTTCTTATGGGCACCTAATAGACCTAGGATTGCATTAAAGAAACATACTAATAGCTGGTCTCAAGGGGTATTTCTTTTCCAGACTTTAATTTATATATTATCTCTTCTATTATAAAAGTTATTACTTTATTAATAGATCGGTCATATGTCGCAAAATGGAAAGATTATTAGGAGCTAATTAGTATGCACTTCATGAAAATCTCCTTAACACATAAAAATATGATTATAAATAACTCCATGTTGTGGTTGCTAAAGGAATTTTGTACTTCACCTATTACACCTAAACATATGGTCTGTTACCCATTAAATATTATTATTAGTTATCGTAACTTTATATTCATGCACCCTAAGTATAGGGAATGGAATTTTATTGTATTTCCTATAATGTATACTCAGGGTATGCTTATGTCATCTACTTCTGAAGGAGCTCATTTAGCTATAGATAATAATCTAAAGTACTGGTATCAGCTGATATCTGATAATAAAGTTAAAATCTAGATTTCTTAAAACAAGAATTTGATCTAAGAGAAACTTGCTGGTTAGAGGTTCAGATCTTTAGACAACATCTCATTGATAGAATAGATCTAATGTCTATAACAGTTAAAGAATCTATTCCAAAACTGATTGATTACTTGATAATAAATTTACAGCATAAAGTTTCTGATAAAGGTAAACTTTCATATATACATAAAATTATCAGACAAGAAACTTTTTACAATGTAGATTCATACTGGAATTATTTCACCTCTATTAATGGGGACCCACCAACTCAACAAGATAAACAATATATATTGGAATCTGCTTATAGAACTACATCTTCCATTGTCTGGAGACTTTATACATGGACATTTTACATAGATCTTTTTATACACCTTTGATGAATAAAATTAATAATAAAGATAATCTATGTAAGAGATGTAATGTAGAAATTAATGCTGACTGGGCTCATATGTTTTATGACTGTATGAAGTTGAAAATACTGGAAGTCAATTAATGAATTTTTGCAGGCTCTTTTTACAGATAATTTCATTATTTCTAAGTCTCTTATATTATTCAACACACCTGTACCTCAATGTGTTAAAAGATTAAGCTTCCCTTGTTATGGTCTATCCTAGCAGTGGCTAGGAAAATAATAACTAGAAATTGGATTTCAGATACACCTCCTTTGTTCAATGAATTTAAAAATGTTATGAATATAATGTGTCATATGGAAATAAGCACAATTAGAATGAGAACAACTAGAAAAACATCACATTTTATTGTATGGAATAATTTACAAAATTTGTTAAAAAAATTCTAATTTCAATAGCACAGTATTTTAGTTTAATTAATTGATCTGATTGTAGTGGATGTCTTTGTAAATACTTTAGTTGTTTTGTTGAATATTATAATAATACCTATTTTTAATTATTTGTATAAAATTGTTATGATATTTCTCTTATATGTTAAAACAATAAACTTGTTTTGAAAAAAAAAAAAGAAGTCATGATCGTAAGCATAAAAAAGGTAAATACTGTAAATAGCAATACTGAAGAAACAAATGCAGTCTTTTCTTTATCTGAAGTTTAGTCTGTTCCTCAAAAATACAATAAGGGGGAACTGAAAGAATAATAGCATTCTGTTTTATTTAGTATATTCACTGTCTTCTCAAAACTGTTGCTAGTATGATTATTAGCTTGAATAAAAAGCTGCAAGAATGATATGAAATATAAAGGGTTAATTTAGAATAGTATAAAATGCTGAAAATTAGGAAGTAGTAAGTGTGCTGGCAAACATATATAGCTTAATTAGATATTGGCATCAATGTAAAGGAGTATGTTATTGAGAAACAAAGTCTGTAAAAATAGCTGCACAGATGGCAGCTGGAAAGACATCAGCAAAGTAAAAATATGTAACATCAAGCAAGATAAAGTTAGAACATCAAGTTTCAGATAGTGCTGGAGCATCACGTTTCACATAAACAAGACTGGGTTTCCCTGGACCACCGAACTTGAAAAAGAATCAAGGACAAATCATAAATTAGAAGAACAAAGAAAAATGTTATACAAAGGAAGACTGTAATACATCAGACTGAGAAGAAATATCAGACTTTGGTATAAATATGAGTGTGTATGAACAAGCTTTTGGAATTTGCCATGGAGAGCTGACAGCATCTTTATTGCATGCTTGTAGATCCAAAAGAAGAATGTAATAGTAAAATTGTACTAACTGAAGCAGTTTGTCTCAGTGTATTCTTTGTACTTAGTACAATATAGTATTAAAGTAGTTGGTCATACTAAGAGTTAAATACTGTGGTATGCATATGTAATGCTGCAAGTAACAGCAAGAAACCAACAGAAGAAGACACATATATAATTTTTCAGAAACAATTCCTTAAAAGGAAATCCTTGATATTCAATTATAACATATAATATACAACCACAATACAAGGCATAAATATATAACATTTGTCACAGTATTAAAATATTTCAATTTACAGTACATAACATTAAAAATGCCCATAATAATAACAATATCAAAAATATTAAATACACAATGGTAGTATAAATCAACAATATTAACTACATTCGTTAAGACTGGATAAATTTCAACTTTAAAATAGGGGCAATTGATAGTGTATCATTCAAACCATTCGGACCGGCAACATGCAATCTGATCTGCCATGACTGCAGTTCTCTAACTTCTAGCAGGACCTTCTGTGGGCCACCCTTACTATCATGATTTAGAGTTTCCAAGTAAAAAAAACTTAAAACTATGCCCTTCGTAGGATTGAATATGCTTCCATAACACATTGCTCATGTCTTTTTTTTATTGCATATAAATGTTTGTAAATACATTCTTTCAGTTTCCATTTAGTCTTATATATATAATACTTGGTACATACTTGACACATGGCAAAAAATAGATCACTTCTTTATTACCACAATTTGCAGAACAATGAGATTTAATATATCCAATATTAGGGATGTTCACCACCACCCCCTCATGGATAACTGAACAATATGAACATCTACCACATTTGTGCATCCCAGTTTTATTTATAGAAAATCTTTTGGGCATAGCTTTAAAATTTACATCATCCATCCCCATGAGGGGAAAGAAAATTTCTTCAGATCTTTTCTTATAAATTTTATCATAAATTACAGATGGAAAGGTAGCTGGGTAACCCTGCCATGTTAGCATTGACCATAGCTTATTACACTCTTTCTTAAATAATTCAGAACATGAAATCATTTGGGAGAGTCTGACTAACTGTCCTTTAACTATGGCTTTCTTCTGATGCAAAGGGTGACAATTGTTTAAATGGAGGAGACTATTTGAATAAAATGGCTTCCTAAATGCATTAGAAATAAATAATTTATGTGAAATATTTTAACAATCTGAACATCCAAATAGTTCAAAGATATGGTAGACTATTCAATTGTAAACTTTAGAAAATTAGTGGTGGAATTAATATAGGAAAAGAATTCTAAAAGTTTCTCCTCTGAATCTTTCCCAACAATAACCAGGTCATCCAGGTAATGACCATAGAGGCACCATGCTGTTTCATAACCAGAATTAAAACAAATGCATGCTCCTAATAAGCCATAATAATATTGGCAAAACTGGGGCACAGGTCACCACCATAGCCACTCCAGTAAAAATGGTACCATCAAAAAATATGAAATTATTCTTGAGAATAAGTTCCATAAAAGTTTGGTGATTATGTTGGTGTCTAAAGACCGGAAATCATAAAGATAATCATAAAACCAAACCAAGCACAAATCATGGGGTATCACTGAGAACAAATCTTTAACATCTATGGTGACCATAATAAGGTCATCCATGTCAAAATCATTTTAATACTTCTCAGGAAATTCCAGGACTCCCTGTATATATGTTTTTCTTGCTTCAAAATGTCTTTAAGTTTGAAATCCAGAAATTTAGCCAACCCACTTGTCTTGAACCTTTTAACATTGACAATGGGCTGAAATGGGGGGGGGGGTCTGTCTGATTTTTGTGTATCTTTGGAATATCAAAGATACTCAGGATGCATGGAAACTGGACAGAGACAAACTGAAAATCCTGTCCGCAGATCTGTTCCTGCATTAATAAATCACAAAGAAGCATGCCAATTTTACTGAAAGCTATATTAAGCTCATTTTGGAAATTTCCTCATATTGATCAGTTAAAAGTACAGACTCCATCTTAAAATTATAATCAGTACTATTCATAACCATGGTCCATATAGTCATTTTTATTCTTATTTTTACTATACGAATGGTTGCTTGGATTTATATTCATGGCACTTGCCTCCACATTTCCTTTTGAGTTCTGCATTCCTGTGAGCTGTTGTGATCATGTGTTCATTTTTCTATTGGTTAATTTTCAAAATGCACAAACAATCCTACTGTTCACTCACATCTACTGACCACATATAATTTCACTTAATTTTACAGAGCCTAACCTTTAAAAACCTTCACTAACACTATTAAGTCCATGATTAACAAACTTATTTGTCTCTAGTTACTCACCAATTCAGTATTAACCTCTTCCTTAAAAATATACCACTACACACTCCTTAAATTCATTGTCACTCCTCTGGTACTTATTTCAAGATTTTATTAATTTCATAATGCAAACAATCAATATCACAAGATTTTCTTGTCTGTTTTCTTTCTCTGCTTCTTTCTCTTCTGTGTCTAATCCCTTCCAAAACACATTTTAAATATGTAATGTAATACATTGGTAGCTTGCCAGGTGGTGGAGCTGTATAAAGCCCTGAGCATGACTTGGCTGACCTTTGTTTCATTAGCATCTTGGGCAACGTATGGTACTGGCAAGGAGGATGAGTGGTGCTTATCCTGGTAGAGGAGGAGAGTGCTTCCTGGCCAGCTTTGGCTGCCACTCTGGTGTTGTGACATAAAGGTTTCATAGCCACCAAAAGCAGGAGTTGGTCCAACAAGGGCATGCACTGTGGCTGCCCAAGCCGGTGATGGAGCATGCATTCATGGATTGGGGGAGCATTAGGCAGCACCTGAGGTGAAGCTGGTGTGTGTGTGTGTGTGTGTGTGTGTGTGTGTGTGTGTGTGTGTGTGTGTGTGTGTGTGTGTGTGTGTGTGTGTCACCATCTGGAGTGAGGTTAGGGCTGTGAGACAGAAAAGGGCAGGTGAAAGTACAAGTGTCTACCCCAGTGTCTGCCCAGCTAATGGCCCCTTGTGCAGGCTCTCACCTTGTTGGATCTGTAGGGTGATCCCATATCAGCAACAAATAAATAGGCATGTGTAGGAATGGGGAGGATTGATGGTCACTGGGCATAGGAAAGTAGAAACATCTAGGGAAAAAGTATAATACATTGGTCTCTGGGAGGTAATAAAGCAGGAAAGGCTTTGTTCCTGCAACTGGCTATGTCTGATTTACCAATTTATTTGGAGTATGCCCCTTTTGTTGTTAGTGGCTAAATTATTAATTTTATATAAATTGTCATTTTTTTTCATTTTATGTTTGATTTAATATTATTGTCTCTGTAATGTATATAATTTGTATTTTAATTGATTTTTGTTCTCCTTGGAAAGCTTGCTGCCAAGGTACCAGGAGAAGCAAAGTTTAATCAAGTGGCAGTTTTCTCATTATTTTTTTAAATATTTCTTTGGTTTAGTATGTCATTATAACTTATTTCAGCTTCTAAAATCTTGTGTATCCTACTGTATCTTAAACCTCCATAACAGTTATCATTTTAACTTATGTACTTTGGCTTGCATTCCTCAAACGTATACACACCTTGTTCTTCTCATTCCATGCATGCTTGCCATTTTTTGTCAAAATGAAACTTTACTTCATGCTTTCTTTTTTATATTACTCATCACTCTCTTTTCACCAACTGTCCACTTTTATTTTCTTTTAGTTATTGCAACTGTGCCCTTTGCACCATATATCCCTTCCCCTTTTCTTCTATGTTTCCCTCCTTTTTCTTATCAAGATCATTCTTAACTCCCCATTTAAAAATGTCCACCAAAATATTTGCTATCCCATAACACCTTTGTTTTCTTTTCCCTTTTGACATTCTTATTACTTAATTTATCTCTACATCTTCCAAAAGTTGTACATGTCCTCAAATCTCTTCCTCATTTTACGAACAAAGAATTAAACCAGAGGTAATAAAACAAAGCACCTCCACAATGCTCCAACAGGTTAATGATACAGAGATTTATTAAAAATCACCAAGCAGTTAAGTGCTTTCATCCTCAATATTGGACTTTTTCAAAATCTATGAAGCCATCAAAAAATACCTGGGTGCTCTGGTTTCCTCCTACATTCCACAGACATACAGTAGGTGGATTGGACACTCTAAATTGGCTGTAGGTGAGAGTGTGTGCATGCATGAGTAAGTGGTGTGAATGAGCTACCATGGCAGGGCTAGCCACCCGGCAGTGTAAACCCATGAAAGTGACACCTGGCCCCATGTGCAAAATGGAAAAAGGGGTTGAGGATGGATGGATAGATCAAAAAAAATATTTTCTTCCAATGTGCACTATAAAAATTATGTATTTAGAACTCACCTGACTCATTTAAAAATAAATGTAATAAAAAGTCTGGATGGGAAATTAGCTAAACTGATGACAAGAATTTTGAAAGATTATGTTTGCATTGTTTTTTCAGAGAGGAAAATAATTTTGTGCTTGGTGTATTTGATGAAATAAAGAGGGAAAGAGATACATCATGGAACCTGGTTTTAATCCAGGAGCAATATATTAGACAAAATAACATCTCAATTGGTTTCAATGATGAGAAAGATGTACTAATGCATTTCCACGTATGTATAGTGTTGATAATTCTGTTATCAAAATATTTTTTATGTAATAACTGGAACTTATCTTAGGCTGTCCAGATTTACTGAGCAAAATAGGAGACCAACTAATTTTCATAGGTAAGAGAGGTAACAATAAAAAAAAAATGAAATGTCGTTAGAAAATTCTAGTAGGAGGGAGGAGCATGATAATTATAACTTATTAGAACAGTATGGTACATATCCATGTGCTTTCTGTTAATCATCTAGGTTTATACATGATGAACTGGTAATTAACTTGGAACAGTGTCAGTGGTGCAGCAGGTAGCATGTTCTCCTTTAATGCAGAAGGCTGTAGGTTCTATTACTACCCCAAGTAGATGTATTGCTGACACTACAGTGCAGCATAAGGGGGTGCTGCACTCCTGAGTCTTTCTTCCTTCAGATGAGATGTTAAACTGGGGTTATTTCTGCCAGAGTTGGTGGTAGCTCAGGTGGATGTAAAATATCCCACAGAACCTACTGAAAAGAGTAGGGCTTCTTTATTAAAAAAATATGTATAATACTATTTACAAACTTATTTATATACTTATACAGTGTATACATTTCCATTCCTTTCTCATAGTTAGCTTACTTTTAATTATGTTAAACTTCTGTCTTCGGTATTGATTTTCCTGGCCATAGCAAGAATTGACCCCCACTCCTTTTTCCACAACCACCATCTTTTTTTCTTAAAGTTGCTACTAGTCTCCATTTACCATTAAACATGATTTCATTTAGCCTTTCATTCTAAATGGTCCACACAACATCAAATAATCATTTATCTGTTTTACTAACAGATTCCTTACTTTTATTGTTATAATATCCATACATAATCATATCCACATTTATTTAATTTATCTCCTTTAGATTTTCAAAGAAAGTTTCTTTGCACAATTTTTCCACAGTTTTGTACCCCTCATACATAATAAGAAAACATGTTCTGGAGTTTCTTCTTTACCACAATATATACAGACTCTTTCACTGATTTTCTATATGGCATATTTCCATTTACTGATAATTTATTAATCCCTAATCTCCATAAAAATCTTGGCATTCTGCTTGTTTATTGCACCATGCTTTTCATACTTTTATAGTCTTAACGTTTTTATTCACTAGCTTAGCCCAATGATTTTCCTGGCCATAGCAAGAATTGTTCAAGTTAAGTATGAGAATTCTTTTTCTCTTTTGAAAATTTTAACATATTCCAACATATCCCAATGCCACTTATATTTCTTCTTTAGTAAATTTACTACTAACTTTTCATTTATATAATTTATCTAAAAGAAACCTTTATACAGATTCAAAGCAGCAGCATACACTATTGGGTTTCATTAATCCTAAACCTCAGTCTTCCTTGTCCATGTATAAGACTTCTCTCTTGACTGGATTCAATCTTGAATCCTATATAAAAGTAAAAAATACTGGTAGTATTTCTTTTAAATATATTATTAGCGACATATAGACATAAGTTAAAAATGCAGTCTTTCCCAGTATAACTGATCTAATCAAATAAACCTGTTTATTAAACAATACCTTGCTTTAAAAAAAAGAAAACAAAAACTATTACAGAGATTTATTTCAAGGAAGATATTCAACCTATCTGTACTATATCACACATTCCATTCCTTTTTATTTATTTAAAGTCATGTCTATTATATTTAAACATTGATGTATACAACATATACGTTCTTTCATCCAGACTTTGTTTCTCATAATGAATATAATATCATCTGAATAAGTAAACTTGACTGGAATTTTTATTCCTTCATCAGTAATATAAGTAACATGTCTCATGTGCAAATTTACATCTCTGATTAATACATTCATAACTAATCTAAATGATATATGTCATAGGACATCCCTGATGTATGTCATTCCTTATATCTATTTGTTTGTTTAACCATCCACTCACTAAATTTTTTACTTTATTTTTATTATATGCAGAATAACATGCATTCTTAATTTTCTTACTAATGTTATAATCTTTCATAATTATCCATAAAAGTTCATGTTGTACTGTATCAAAAGCATTATTTAAATCTCCTGTGATGATCTTGGTTTCATCAGTCCTGTTTATAATATCATCCAAAATTTCCCTTACAATGAATAATAATTCCTGACAACCTTTTCCCTTTAAATTCTATATGCTATTTTCCATAATACTTTTCATTTTACTTTCCATTCTCTGCTGAATTATTTTCATAAAAATCTTATAATCTTTATTGTTTAATACTAAAGGTCTCAAATTTTGAATTTTATTTTTATATTCCTTTTCAATACAAATTTAAGTATACCACTACATAAATCTTTTCAAAACTTTAAGAAGTATTTTTTCTGCCAATCCATAAAATTCTTATAAAATTGGGATCTTGTTCCCTCTGCTCCTGAAACTGACTGTAAATTAACTTGTCTAAGTACTTTATCTAATTCATATAATGAAATCTGGTTTTCCAATTCCTTGTGTTCTTTTGTCAATTTTTTATATATCATTCTTTTTTTTGCACTTTATTTCTATGTTGAAACATTTTCTTTACATAATTTATGATATTCATAACGTGTTCTCGAGATCTTCTTACTTCTCCTCTATCATCTTTCATTTCTCTCATTATACTAGTATTCTCTTTAAGTATGCTACTCAAATAAGCTGTTACCTTTTCTTTTTACCTTGTAAATAATACCTTTGCTTAAATAACAATTCTCTTATTTCCTCTTGATTCTTTTCATAAATTCTTTATTCTATTACATATATCATTCCTCTCCAAACCCTTTAAAGCAGCCATACACATTGTTTTATAGTTTCTTCGGCTTTTCTTACATCTGGGTGCCATTCTAAAAAACAAAAACATTTCTGATATTTTTCTTTAAAAGCTAGTCACTACTCAGACCTGTTTTTATAACACACTCTAGTGGAAATGTTTACTTTTCATTAATGCATACTTTTTCTTTCCGATTTCCATCCCCTAATTTCTCATTTATTCTTTTTATTCCTTTTTCCAAACTGATATGCTCCTTATTTTCTTATATTTCTATCTATATGGCTTAGTGGTCTGAAAAGCCTGTTGCAATTGTCTCTCCCTTAGCTATATTTAAACCTTGTGATACAATAAAGTAATCAATTTATTTAAATACATCTTGACTATTTGCCCACAAATTATTATTCCAAGTCTTTAAACTGCCACATTTTATAACAAAAGTTTTCTTAATATTACTTCCTCTCTTCTTCTTTTTTCCTCTTAAATCACAATTGAAATCTCCCATTAATACTATATTTGTATTAATTACTACATAATACATTTTACAAAATAAACTTTCCCTTTCTTTACTTGTAAAATAGGCATACAATGCTATAATTCTATATACCTGATTATGCCATCTGAGATCTACAGTAGTTAATCTTCCCATCATTGCCAATATTATGTTCAATATTTTCACTGAGTTTTGTAGGTTCTATATTGTATCTCCTCCCCAAAGTTTCTTTGTAATCTCTCTTCTTCTGTCATGTTACATTTTACGATATTATTAAATCAACATCATACTTACTACACCAGTTTAGGATGCCTATTCTTCAACTTATAGTTTTGATACTATCTATATTTACTGAAAGCACTCTAAAGTTGTCATTATGTCTATGTTGTAACTTACCAGAAATTGTATAACATTGAAGTATTTATCTCATTTGCATTATCCATTTCCTTTCTTTTTTCTTTTACACTTATCCATTTAAACATTCTTTTACTGTCTCTTATTCTTTTACCAATATAATTCTTTTTACCTTTCATTATTTTACACTTTATATTTTCTGCATCACTTTTCTCAGAACCTTCATCTATATTATCTTCTGTTTCATTTTTCTTTTTATCCTTATCTTTATTTTTGCCCTGATCTTGCTTCCCTACTTCCTTTTTATCTTTTATTGGGAGTATTTCTTCTCTCCATATACTATCCTCACTTTTGTTTCCTTCTTCATCCTTTTTCTCTAGATTAAAATCTATCCATGAATTTCCAATTTTGTTACATTTATAATGGTTCAATTCACACTTTTTTGCATCATGACCTGTTTCTGCACAAATATAACATTTACTCTTATCTGTTACTTATGAAATATTCATCTTTTCTACAGAAAAACATGTTTTCTGTTGTTCCCTGAAATTTTAAAACACACCTGTTACCCTCCACATTTATCATACTATGGATATGAACCGTTTTTAATTTCTCCATTTTCAGTACAATATGACAGTCTCATCCCCCAATCCATAATCCTCTATCATAGACTTCGCTAATGTCCATAACTTCTTTACAAAGTTTACTTAAATGTCTCTTTAAAGTCTTTTTTTCAACTTCAGTTCAAAATTGAACATGTAATTTCTTTTTTGCTTTTCTATGAAATATTTTAACCACATAAGATGTATTACAGTTCTTTTTTCTTCTTATACTTCCCCCCCAAAATATTCCAGTACAGAACTGGTCTCAAAAACAATATCACAGAATGTCTCATTTTGAATAAGAAAAAAGTTCTTACCTCCTGAACCTTCACTCCCAATGGGACCATTAAATTATCCCAAATGTCATGCCTGTCCATTTCTTTTTCTTCTTTGTTCTGAATTCTCACCATATGTTTCCTTTGACTGCCGATACTTCTTTTCCTCTGTTCATCTCTCATACTTTCCCTGTAGTTTCTTTAACAGTCTTGACATATGATTTCTTTGTTTGGCAATCTTCTTTTATAATAGCTTACAATTCCTCTGATTGAATTGTGTCCATAATTTTCACCCCATGAAACATCTTTTCCACTTTCCAGCTGTCTCTGCAACAACATTTCACCAAAAATATCATCCTGCAACCCAGCATTCCTGACTTGAGGGCTGTAATAACACATTAATCATTATTTTGAATGCTTGCTTCTGATGAAACAAACACATTTTGTTGAAACAGCTCCTCAGAATCTTGTAAAGCTTCAAACACTGTAACAGCATTCACCTTTGTGCTATCAGCCATCTTGGATCTCCTTGAGTGCTGTTTTTCCAGCCACTACTGCACTAGGAATGGAATAAACACTCTCCTAATGAGTAGGGGTAGTTCCCCAATCCCTGGCCAAATTCTACCTAACAGTATAAAATATCACCTCGTGTCTCCTCTGAAAAGAGGTTAGTAGCCTAGTGGGACTAACCAGGTCAACAAAAGATAAATAAATAAACATATGAACAGCATGTGAAGTTTAATTGCCTCTATTTTATGGTGGTTTACTGTGCTGTTTGCACATCTAGCAAATTATTTTATATAGCAAGACAAAAAGAAAAGTAAGTAAATGAATAAATTAATATTTGTACAAGAAATTCAAAACAATAATGTTACATTATATAAACATTTATAGATTTATACTTCCTTTAGTAAATATTTGTTTTTGTTTTACTGGTATTTTTAATATCCCTGTTATTTTTTGATGAATACCAAAACACCATTGGACGTTTATTGATATGACATATTAATAATCCTCTTCATTCTGGTATTGTTCTTAGTTCCTATGAAAACTCTAATATTACTTTCATATACAAAAATGGTAAAAGCAGCAATATAAAGAGTTATAGACCTGTTAGCCAAACTCTCATTTTAGGGAAATGTTTCAAAAGATGCCTTATTAATATTATGAATGACAATAATAACCCATTGGTATTATTGGTTGTAACCAGCATGGATTCATAAAGGGAGGATCAACACTTGCTATTATGGAGTTTTATGACTAAATATCAATGGCAGCAACTTATATGATTAGCATGATATACTAGGATTTGACAAAGACCTTCAACTCTTTGCCCCACTCAGTTATCTACAAATCAATGTGTGATGCAAAAATCAATTCATACAAAATTAGGTGTCTTTCATCATGGTTAATAGGATGATCATAATCTGTTGTGGTGCATGGCTCATCTTTTGGGTACTTATATGTAAAAACTGGTGTACCACCAGAAATGGTCTTAGGTTCAACGCTATTTAACATTGTAAGCAATATAAGGCTACCATCCCCAGGAACAAACATTGTTGGCTCAGCAAATACACTGATGATTACAAAATTACTATTCTTATTTCCAGAGATAAATATATTTTATTTATTAACTCTTGTATGAGAGAAGTAAATGTAGGGGCAGAGTCTATAGGCTTAATTTTTCATACTGATAAGTGCAGTGTCATGGATTGTGGAAGACATTGCATTAGAAAACTAATATTTCTGTCTTATGTTAAGTGAAGTCAACCAATAGAATAATCTATGCATTTTAATGTCTGCAAACTTCTTTTTGGGCACACATGCTAATAAATCACCTTGTTATGCCATGAAACAGTAAGGCCTCATAAATAAAAATCTTATGGCTAGGCTTCTTCTTTAGTTAATGTAGGCATTACAAACAAAAAGAGAAAAAAGGCATGGATAAAAGCATGTTTAAGTTAACAAGCTGTAATCTTGGGTTGTTGTGGTGGAGGATAGGGTGTAAAAGTATACAGATCATAATATATGTAGAGCTGATATGTTTTCTCTTACTTTTGCATGGGTGAATATCTGGATTAAGACCCTTGGCTTAATCTAAAAACTTGTTTTAACTGGACACAAGTAAATAAGAGAACACTGAATGTAATGAAAAATTTTCCTTTAGCAATTAACATTAAGCATGACTTTAGAAGCCTGCAGCTGAGGGGTTGCATTTTTTATTATGTTTGCATGGAGACGAGCTGACTATAGCATTCAAACACTGGAGTCTTTGAGGCTAAGAGTGAATGTTTTCTGAAAGCATGCAAGTTGTTTTTCACATCTGGGAGGGGAATAAATTTAAAACAAGAACAAACAGCAATTAGTGTAACTAGGAACACAGGCAGTAACATGCGTCTCAGCATGGATAACCTTAACTTTAGGTTAGATATTGCCTATGTGTGCAGCTGCCTATTTTGGAGGTTGTTCCTTTCTATTAGGAGGGTAAACTTCATTATTTGAAGATGTGCATAATTTTGTGTATTTGCATTACGTTAACAGGTTCTGGGGTGTTTTGAGGGTGTATTTGCTTCACTAAAACAAAAAGTCATGTAAAATATAAAACATGTTTAAATGGTGAGGACATAAAAAAACAAAACAAACAAAAAAAAACTGTATAAAAGATCAACCTGCCAAACATTAGTGGGTGCATGTATCACAAAAGCTGGAAATAAACACCTAAAAAGCTGCCATTTATAATTATTGGGAATAATGACTTCTTATCATACACTACACTATCCATATTACCTTGGAATGTGAATGGTCTCACAGGAATAGATAAAAAGGAAAAGGTCCTGAATTATATTAAAACATGCAGAGTGCAAATAGCAATTCTACAGGAGACACATTTGGAAATAACTGAGCATGGGAAGTTAATAAAGAAAGTATTTCAGGAAGGATACTCAGCAGAGTATCAGGGAGAAAGGAAAAGAGATGTCCTTACATTAATTGCTAGAGGAACTCCAATAGTGACAGATGAAGGAAAACAGTTAATAATGGTAGATTTGTAGTAATAAGGGGTTGCAGGCAAGGAAGGGAGATTACTCTGGCATGTATTTATATTCTACCAAAAACTGCAATTATGGAGCATTAAAAATTTGGGAGAAATAATTAGCTTTTAGCAGGGAATTTGATTTGCAATAGAGAGGGTGTATCTAGGACATCTAGAAGGGAAAATATAACAAAAGAGGGCAGATTTCTGAAGAAATTTCCAAAACTATTCAGTAGTTGGAACTTGGAGAGAATTTACAAATTATTCCCCAAGGTACGCGGTAGTGGTCCTGCGGTAGCGATGCCTCACAGCAAGACGTTGTCCCGTTCGATTCTCAGCTAGAGCGTCTTCTGTGTGGTGACATGTGTGAATGGGTGTACCTTCGTTGAAGGCTGTGCGTCAGGGCTGGTAACTCGGCACATAAAAATCCACTGCCAAACATTAGCGGACCGGAGTTCTGCTGTGGTGACCCCTAACCAGGATAAACCGAAAGACACAGCAGATTCCCTAAGGTAAAGTAACTGGGATAGACTAGACAAAAATTATATTTCACTGGAGCATGTGCATTTAATCGAGTGTTTCAACACATAGAATGACTATTTCAGATCATATGCCAATAATAACTAAGATAAAAGTGAAGGGTAATGGAGTAAAAATGAGACAGTGATGCTTCCTCATCTATCTGTTAAAAAAGAGAAATTTAAGGTATGGGTAGTAGAAATTATTTGGGAGTTAATGAAGATAGAAAATTCTTCAGAGGTTATAGCTAGTGAGTGAGATAACATGAAAATGGAGTTTAAAAATATAGTAGAACTAAAAGAAAAAGAGAAATTATTAAGAAGTAACAAGACTTGCTTAGAGGGGCTGACAAAGGCTGAAGTATTGTAGAATAGGGGAAATCTCAAGGAGCAAGAATAGGTACAACTGCAGAATACTAAAGAGATGTACCTGAATAATAGAAAGATTACTGTTAAGCAACTGTTTTTGGTAACTCCAGAGCACAAAAACTTTTAGTATAACTACTTACGCGACAAAAAGTAGAAAGGGTTGGTGCCAAATTTAGGGAGCCATTAACAAGAAAAATAATCAGAGATTCTATTTAGGTATTACAGATATTTCAGAAATTTTATGAAAATTTGTATAAAGCACAGAAATATGGAAACCAAGAAGCACAAATGGAAATATTTAAGGAATGCTTAAATATGCCAAGGTTAGAGGTAGATGAGGCTCAGCAATTAGATAGTAGGGATGAGGTAAAAATGGTGACATATAATAAATCTTAAGGAAAGCCTCAAGGAAGAAAATTATAAAAATCTGGAAAGTTTTGTTTAACAGTGTTTTAAAAGGATGGCAAGTACCAACATCCTGGAAAAAAAGCTGTGATGGTTATAATGCCTAAAGACGGTAAACACCCATCAGATCCAATTTAATTTAGGCCTATTTCAACATTAAACCATGATTATAAAACATTTATGGTAAGGTCTTTGCTTTGCCTCATAGACACAAGGTACAGGGTTTGATTCTGATCTTATGTTATTGACTTGGCTTAAAATGGCCCTTCAGGACAATTAGCCTAGTATTTATTTTTATCTTATTTATTTTATTTTATTTTAATTTATTTACCGGGAAAGTCCGATTGGACACAGGTCCATTTTCAGCGGAGGCCCGGGGAGAAAAGCTCCACATTACAATACATTACATGAGAGTAAAATGAAGTAGAACATACATACATATGGCATATATACACATCAGGACAACATGCTGGTGGTTAACAAACATACATATAGCATATATACACACAGCAGGACATCATGTTAGTAATTAACATTTCTTACAGTAGACAATCAGAGGTACATTTTTTTTCTTTTGCAGTTATAAGTTTTGTAAGGTAAATGCATACGGGTTTGGAAGCTTTCAGGGGAGAAACTGTTTATACATAGCTGTACCC
Source organism: Protopterus annectens (assembly GCF_019279795.1). NCBI lineage: Eukaryota > Metazoa > Chordata > Ceratodontiformes > Protopteridae > Protopterus > Protopterus annectens. The sequence goes on along the minus strand of NC_056735.1, from coordinate 169,867,289 downwards.
TGACAAATTCTCTTGGTATGGATTAGCCTGGTGAGTGGCATGAGCATAGTCAGTTAGATAGTGGGTTTTCTGGAGTTTTTTGAATTGACTAAAGGAGGTGGTAAATGTTATTTGGCTTGGTAGTGTGTTCCAGATTTTGGCAATGGTGTTGGCAAAGATGGCCTTACCAGCTTCTTTTTTATGTTTGATGACAGTTATAAGGTTCTGGTTACTAGATCTTAAGGCTCTAGAGGGAATGTGTTACGATGGTTACTTTGGTGCGTTTTGTCATAAACTGTTTGTTCCTGTACAGGAGACCAAGTTTTTTATGAACTTTCTTAATGGTTTGTGCTATGTGGATGTCGAACCTCAGGTTATTGTCTATTTCTACACCTATCAGTTTAGTGTGTGTGGTTGGACTGATTTGAATGTTTTATTTGGAGATAATGGTGAAATTATTATTTAGGGGAGGAGCTCTGCCAGGGCTGAAAAGAATTTGTTTTTTTTGGGATTAAGAAGAAGTTTGATGTTGGTGAGCCAAGTTTTGGCTAGGGTGAAGTTATTTTGGGTAAGGGTTTGCAGTTCACTAAGGGTAGGGGCAGGACATATGAGGGTAGTGCCATCTGTATATTGTACTATTGAGGCAGTGGGAGAGGATGAAGAGATCTGATTTGTAAATAGAGAGAACAGCAATGGGCCAAGGATGGATCCTTGAGGGACTCCTATGGTTACTGGTAACAGGGGGGACAATTGGTCCTGCCATAGGACTGCTTGCTGATGAGCAGATAAGTAGCTGTTGAACCATGATATAGAGAAGGGACTTATATTTAGGGTGGATACGGCATCAAGAAGCAGACTGTGGTTTACCATGTCAAAGGCTTTTGTCTAAGGTCTAAGAATATGGAAGAAACAAATAGACCCTTTTTTATGTGGTGGTTAATTATGTTGGTGGATGATAGCAGTGCTGTTGTGGTGCTATGGGAAGGTCTAAAGCCATGCTGGGATATGGAGAGTAGGTTGTTATTCTGGAGGTACTGTATTAGTTGAGTATGAACAACTCTTTCTAATATTTTGGATAAAGGTGTTAGGATTGCTGTTGGGCAATAGTTGGTGAGCTCTAAGCAGTTGCCTCCTTTGTGCAGTGGAATTATATATGATGCTTTCCATGAGGTGGGGACTTTGCATTCTGAGAGAGATCTGTTTATGAGAATAGAGACAGAATAGGCTATAGCTTCAGCTGAGATCCGAAGGAAGCCTGCTGGCAGCTTATCAGCTGCTAGAGTGGTTGGTTTAAGTTTACCAATGAGTTTAGATATTGATTTGGTGGCTACAGAGTGGAGGTGAAAACTGGGGCTATTGTTTTGTATATTGGGGTGGGTTGGGGTAGTTATTTATAGGGGGCTGCTAGTACTATTTTGGGCATTGGCAAGGGTCTGGACTGTTTCGGTAAAGAATTTGTTAAACTGAGTAGAAATGTTTTCATGGTTATTTGGAAGCACAGGGGTTGGAGTCGTGGACATTCCTGGATGCAGTATACCATTTATTGAGGCCCAGAATTTTTGTGGGTTGTGACCATATTTTTCTTGCATGCTTGTATAGTAACTGGATTTGTCTAGTTTGATTTGTTTTTTGGCTTTGTTACGGAGCTCTACATAGTTTTGCCTCAAAGTAGTGGTTTTGTTTTTCTGATATTGAATCCAGGCCTTGTCCCTTTCTTTAATTATAGGTTTAGTATCTATTCTTAGCCATGGGGCATAGTTAGTTTTTATTCTAATGGTTCTAGGGGGTGCATGATGGTTTAAGATTTTTATGAAGGTTGTGTTAAAGTACTCAATGGCATCGTCTAGAGATAGATGTTTTAGGGGGGGTCCAGTTACAGCTTTTTAGAGTATTGATGAGATCAGTAGCTATAAAGGTTTTTTTGTTTCTAACTACTATGAGGATAGGTTGGTTGATGGTTTGGGATCTGTTCCTAATTAGGTAGGTTGGATGATGGTCACTTGGGGTATTTGGAAGACAACCAGATTGCTGTGCAAGAGTGGGGTCAGATACCAGGATCCAGTCTAAGATGGACTGGCATTTGGAATTCGAGTGGGGGTGGTTATAGTTTGGGCAAACCTGTGGAGGTTTATGAAGGCAGAGGGGTTATGGCTGGAGCAGTGAAGTCAGTCAATATTGAAGTCTCCTAATAGTATGGTTTCATGTGGAAGAGAGTTGGAGGTCCAATTAAGCAGGCTTTCCATTACAGTGATGTTATTGCCTGGTGGTATATAGCCACCTGCAATAATTTTATGTTTGTTGGAACTTATTTTTAATTTGGCAAGGATTAGTTCTACATTTTTAATTCATGGGTATTGTAATCTAGTTGTTCTAAGGCAAGATGATTTTGGAATAATATTGCAACAACTCCGCCCTTTTTCTCTGATCTGTCTCTTCGGATAATGTTGTAACCCGGGGCAGTAATCTCATTATTGTGATGCTGTGGTTTGAGCCATGTTTTAGTTAACACAGTGATATCTGGTTTGTATAGAGCTAGTAGGGCATGAAGGTCATGAATTTTGTTAAGTATACTTCTTACATTAATGTTTAAAAAGAGGAGAGCTGAGGTAGGTCTGTGGTGTAGGGGATTTAGCTGATTTAAGTTTGGGCTGATTGATGTTTTGGGTCCTGGACTGGGATATATATCAACACTGCAAGTGAGTTTATGGAGTAGGTGTAGATAGAGTTTGGTCAATTTGTGAATTATTTTAGTGTGTCTTTGAGAAGAGAGGGGGTTAGTTTTGATTTTCAGTTTAATGCGTGAGTAAGAGAAGGGTAGGGGGGAGGTAAGGTCACATGGCAATATAGGGAAGTTTTTAGTTTGGTGGTGCTGGTTGTTGAATCAGTTTGCCAAGGGGATGGGGTGTGGTAATGAAGCTGAGTTTGGTAGAAGGACATGATGGAAAGTAGGAGTAGGTGAAGATTATTAATGGGTAGAGTGATGTTTTTGTAGTTCTGTTAGATATGTGTAACCCATGTCATCTAGTTTCAGAAAGAATGTGTTACATGCAAGGGTACTATCTATGAATGAGTGAGATTAGTGTTGTATTAAAGGTGCAGTATTAGGTGTATGTGGGAGTTTGTTGTTAAGAGGGATAAGAGATTTGAAGTGATAGCTGGATGAGAGTGTACGACTTGCTAATGGGAGTTGTCTGTAGCTACAATTTGAAGTGATGTTAGGGACTTAGGAGCTATATAAGCATCAGGTAATGCTGGGTGTATGGCTACAGAAAAGTGATGGAGAGTATGGCCAATGGAAGAGCTATCATTTTATGTGTTAGGGAGCTGCAGTATGGCCAAGAAGTATTGGGCAAGTAATTGGTATCCTCTAGTTAAGAGAGGGTAGCAGAGATAGTGAGTTAGTAAATATGGGGGAATACTTACTACTTTATCTGTAATGATGTTTTTGACTATGGATAAGGTGAATTGAATTATATAGTCTCAATGTATTTGTACTACGTTCAGATATGCGTATTTACTGCAGTTAAAAATATTAATCATAGGTAATACTTAATGGTTATAGGGTGGTGTGTATAGAGAGGTGATTATAGGTGAGTATAGAAATACTGAGCAAATGGATATAACTAAAGAGATGCCTTTTTTCTTATCTAGGATGTAGGATTTGAATTATGTAGACATAGTAAGGCCTTGTTAAGTTTAATTCTAGTCGATGCAAAAAAAAAAAAAAATGAAACTAATAGAGAATGAAAATGAAAGTCTAAAGTAAGCATGTTTGAAGTCGTGAGCACTGTTACAAGGAAAAAGAATGGGTGGCATCTTTAGAAAAGGGTAGGAGCTAATTTCATATAAGAATGAAAACTGTGGGAACAATACACGTGGAAAAGGTTTAAGGGGGGGGAGGAACTGACCAACTTGTGTAATGTTGGATTGATTGTATTGTACTGAAGAATACACATGATGTATAAGGTTTGTAACAGTGATCATGTTAACATAGTTTGTCTTCTTTGATACAAATGTAAGTTGGCCTATGTCACAACTGATAATTCAATAAAAGTATTTTAATAATCTTATGACTAAGGATATTACTTGCTTGATTACTTTATATTAAGACATATATTATGCAAATTCTTGAATGTAATAAAATCTTTTGCACTTACAAAGTAGGATAGCTTATGAGTCTACAGGCAGTACAAAGAAAATTTGAATAGAACATTTTACAGTGAAAGAATATGACTGTTAACATCTTAACATCTTAAACTGTAAACTCAGCAGTATTGCAACATAAGAGGAAAATGTATTCTAGCTTATAGAGAATTTTATGATATATCACTATAGGCAGTTATTAACACCGAACCATATCAATGCAGTTTAACACTTAGAAATAACATGCAGGAAGGTAAAACAAGGTTGCTATACTCATATTTAACAATATGAATTTAGATACATTTTAAACAGAACATTGGTACTTGAGTTCAGGATTAGGCCTATGATCCCGAAGTGGCGGTCCTCCTTGTCAGTTTGTTGCCCTGAAAACTGTAGCTGAACTTAAAACATTATAGAGAATGTTGTGGAAGGATCTAGAGGGGCATGATTTGAATAATTTATTAGAAGTACTGGAGTTACACTGGCAATTTGAATTAACTGCCAATAAATCTCCAGGTTATAATGAATTTGTAAGCTAGGAACGCATTTTTTTAGAAAGCTAGGAATGTTAAGTAAAGTTAAGTGTCTCGCTATGTTAAAGGAGTTTAACATAGTGAGACAGCGAGACACTTTCTAAAATCAACGGAGATCTTGCTTTCTCCATTGCTTCCACCCACAGCTCTGATGTACTGCGTAAGCATACGCATGCGCAGTACATCAGAACTGCCGCAGAATACCGGACAGCTGCAGAAGGGCAGCAAGGAGGCATTATACAATGCCATTATTTAAGAAAACTATGTATTTTTTTTCTTAAATAATGTCATTGTATAATAGCAATAACCCACTTTTGGGCATGGGCAATGCTGGATTTACCCACTGTTGTCTTTGTTTGGCCAATCGGGCTTCGCCCACATGACCAAGCCATGCCAACCGTGGGTAAATCCAGCATTACTCACACCCAGGTGTGGGTTATTGCTTAAGTAGACAATGCCTCTAGTGCCCCCTAATAGAAAAGAAAAACAGGAAATGTTTTTTTGAGATTTTAAAACCAAGCACTAAATACTGCATAATATCCATTACCATGGCCAAAAAACATTTCTGCATCACTAACATGGGGAAATTAGTTCAAATAGCTTGACCTAGCACAAGCTTACTTTGAAGACAGAAACAGAAGAATCTTCCAAGAAATTCCTGAGTATAATACTCATAAAGGAGTGTTCCAGTGAAACCCATATTAATGTTAATGTAACTATATATATATATATATATATATATATATATATATGTCCACTCCTTAATTTTGAAATACCACAGTCTTTGAGTTTCAGAATATCGAGTTCAGAATCTCGAGATCTTGGAATCTCAAAACTAAGAACCCCCCCGAAAAAAGCAGTCAACACATCACAAAACATGTTTTTGCAGGGTGGCAAGCCCCTCCTGCACCCCCCACCCCAATACTTAAATAAACCAACTCCGAGTTCACACTACAGTGAGGAAAAGGGAAAGCTCCCATTCTGCCCTGTATGCCGATCTCCGCTCAGGATTTCGAAGTTTTAAAACTTCGATCATACGGTCTTCGATCATATGAATTTCAAAGTTTTAAGCTTCGAAATTCTGTAGGGAACCCATATATATATATATATATATATATATATATATATATATATATATATATATATATATAGTGACAAACAATAGACACACATTCACAAAACAAAAAAAGGCATTTACATGGGGCATCTGCCTCCACACCCCAAGTTGTATACAACCCCACATTCACACAATTGCCATGAAAGGGCAGTCAGTCCAAAAAATTGAAAGCTGCTCCTGATAAAAGTCAGCAAGTCGGGTATTTAACAAAATGTGAATTTTCACTTCAAGTTAAACTACTGGACTTTTTGATAAAATGCACTTTAACTGTAGATGTATACAATAGTGCAGTTTATGTTGATTCATAAGTGAATGGAGAAGCATGTGCCTGAAAGTTTGAGATTCTGCCTCTTGTAAAGGAAAATACAGTGTTTTTTTTCTAAGATTTTTCATTTGGAACCATAAAGCTCAAGTCTGCACTGGACTTGGGCATGTATGCGTGGGTTTACATATGTGTGTGAATATGCGCACGCACGCGCATGTGTGTGTGCATGTGCATGCGTGCATTACTGATGTTTTACCTGTGACTGATGGCAGTAGTTTATTTGCATTTTGTTCTTGTGAAACTGACTGTTCTACTCATCATCCATTTTCTGACTTCTCCTTTCTTTCAACACTTTTATTTGCTCAAGCTGCCAGGTTTGCTTGAGATGTATAAATAAGGTTTCTATTATATAATCTTTATAATGCTGGTCTTTTTATCACATAAAACTATGAATTTCTTTGTTATTGTTCATTAAAAATTTCTTTCTGTATATCCACATATCACTAATGGAAGCTATTCACTTTTTACTTGTAATTCATTCCTATAATATAAGAACAGTTCATATGCCTGTCATACAATTTTGTCACATTTTTCTGGGATATTCAATCAGCAGCAGAATTATTACCATTATGAAAAGAACACATTTCACCACTGTGTATAATATCAAAGTACAAAGACTGTAAAAGGGACCAGCTTAGTTTGCATATACTGTAATATGATAACATAAATGGGAGCGGTTCTAGTTTCCCTGATATATAAACAGAAGCTGGTTAACTCCTCTGTTATGCTCCTTGCTGATCAGTATAATGTAAACAGTGCACCCTCTGCTCTGCTTTACATGTGTATCGAATGTCACCCATACTACACCACAACCTGTACAATACGGCAGATAACAAACGTGCCTGAATACAGGTTAAAAACTGTAAGACATTCTGCCTTGTTACTCTGCATACAAGATTTAGGAATCAAATAGCTGAATGTTAAAATGACAAATGCATTCATGTGGTAGCTTTGATAGTGGTGGAGATGCAATATTCTGTGCTAGCAGTGAGGACAGAAGGATGCTGTAGTTGTAGGTGACAAGCACACTGCTTGGAAGGGGTCATCAGATTATTAGAGTCTATTCCTCCATGTTCTAAACTGCTTGCCCTTCCAGTTATGCTGGTAGCTAGTACTGTTCAATATTCGGTCATGACCTTCTTGTACTTTGTTATTCTTTGGACACATTGTTTAGACGTAACCAACTACTAGTAGCTTGCTATCTTCATGCACATTAAACAAAGCCAAGTCTTGCAGCAAATATTACAGTGCCTGATTGTCTGTTATATAAGCCTTTCCGTATTGTGGAGATGCACTGTCAAAAAACTGCTCCAGTTTCTACACTGACATTAGGAAGAAAAAAAGCACTGCTAACTCCCACCTACATCAGTGGCAACATCGGCAGGGCTTATTCTGCTATAGTCAAAACTTTTGCAAGGGCAGTGATTGGTGGTAGACCCACCAGTGTCTAGTCCCCAAAATTCAGAAAACTATCTACAATGTAAACTTCAGCCAGAATTTCAGTTAAAATAAAAAAATGCTCTGTACCATGTCATTATGTTTGGCCACCTAACACCCTCACCCATACGCATAACACAGAAATCTGTACTAGTTTCTAACTAGTTAAAATATTTAATTCTGAAACTTCACCAGACCATAGAATAAATACATAATCCAAATAATGTAAGTGAGTATAAATATACTTAAAAATGCACAATTAAAAATAAAATAATTTTCCCACGTGAATAATATTAAATCTGAAACTATAGGGGCTGCAGCAGCCCTCACATCCACTCCAGAACACTTCTTAAAAAATGTACTTCAAACACAAAAAAATTGTTGTTCAAGATTATATTCATAAACTTACAAACCAAATCTGCAACCATAGTTGAAATAAACTTTGGATGAAGTAAAACATCACAAAACCAATCTAACCTTAACTTTTGGGGAATAACCAAAACTAAATCATTGATATCGACAGTGACAACAATCAAACCTGAAGTGAACTTATCAATTTGTAATGTATCCAACAAATGCCAAAACTCTCTATATATTGTGAGAAATAAATTTAAAATGCTTTTTAATTTCTGATCCCCTAAAATAGCATGTGGCTCAGTTTTACTACCCCAGCAAAAATAATTGGTCTCAAACGGGGACCCAGCCTATCCTTATAGAGCTTTGGGATGCCAATGATATAAGGGGTGACCAGATACTCAGCACTTTGGAAGGAAAACGAGTCAGAAATCAATTGGTCATAAAATGCAATAGCAGGTCAATATTTCTGTAAGCAACATTCATTTCATTAATTGAAACACAATAAAAGATCTTTATATAATAGAGAAAGCGTTTTTGATCTATGAATGCATTGCACTCACCCCACCCCCTTTGTCCAGTTTCATAACTCAAATCAAACTATACTTTGAAAGTTCACAAAGTAAATTTATCTCACTACAAAGCAAGCTGAAATATCCCATGACCTTGTTTATTAACTGATAGCTGTTTGATAGGGTCTATATCACAACATCAAACTTCCAAAATATCAACCGCCATAAGGTCAAACTTGGAAGTTCAAAATGTGATATGATCGAAAGCTCAGAACAGCGATTCAGCAGCAGAGACTAATCTGAGGCACCTGTTGAAAGAATGTTAAAATCAAGGGCTATACCTTAAGATGACCAAGTTATTTGTCTCTTATAGAAAGGGAGTTGTGTTACCAGAATTAGGGACAGCTGGAGAATATCAGCCAGAAACTTTATCAGAGGAAACCCTGGAATAACAGAAAGGCACCACAAAGAGATATCAGAACGTTACTTGTGGATTATGAGGATCATAATTTTGCATATGATCGCAACCAGGAAAAAACAAAGGTCTGGTAGTAGATAATCCTCAGCTGACTCAAGATGGGAACAGGGACAACAGAACTATAAGACATTGGGCCAGATTCAGGAAGCCTCCGTGTAAGAGTTATAACTCTTACACGGAGGCTGCAGTTAAACTGTGTGATGTCAGCATGTCATGCATATGCATGAGGTGCATGAGGCATGCTGAATCACACCAGTAACTCTTACACGGTCCGTGTAAGAGAGTAGGGGGCGTGTCTGTAGGCTAAGCTCTGCAAGTGGACACGCCCCCGGAAAACTAGAATGGCTGAAAGTAAACAGCCACGAGAAAGGCCATGAAAATGTGAATAAACACACTATACAACACATGCCCCGACTGGCCATCAGTGTATAAAGTGAAGAGATGTCATAAAAGTAAATGAAAACCTTTTTTTTTTAACCCCGTAAATGTTTGCTACTGTGTGCGCGGGTGTGCTACTAGCGCAATCACATTTAGCAGTCAGGGGAAAAGGATATAAGAACTAAATATGCAAAGTAAGCCAAGAAATAATAGCTTAGTGGTAGAGTACCCGCCCTATGAGTAGGCAGGCAGGGTTCGAGCCCCTACAACAACCTTTTAGTTATTTTTGTAAATAAGCACTAAAAAGCCCCCAGACAGTATTGTACAAATGTAAATGTATTCCCTTTTGTAAAATGGAATGAAACAGAGCATATATTTTGAAGTAACATAAGAATAAAAATAGTCAGAAATGTACTGATAGCTAAGCTGCCGTGAGACAGAGTGCCCGTAGCCGAGTAGTGTTCAAAAGCTGCAAACTGCGTGCCGTTGCCAAGCAGCGGATAAACAGGCTGAAACTGTGTGCAATTAGCTGAACATGTGTGTCACTAGCCAATTAAGATTTATCCCAGCGCACACCGATTGCGCCGCCCCACAAGCTAACTGCCAGTGCATGCGTGAGCTCCGCAAACGAGCGCAGACCTGGTTTAAAGTGCTTAAAAGTGCCTTTATGGCACTTTGATTGACAGGTCCTGTACTCAGTTCCAAAGTTTGCTAAGAAAATAAATTCCCACTGTCAGTCTCGAACCCAGGACCTTGGTAACATTAGTCCGCATGACCTACCACTAAGCCATGCCTGCTTTACAAGAACAAACTGCTAAAATAAATATAACATGTAATAGTAGGAATCAGTATAAAGGTAATATAGGAGATGTACTATCCAAAGCATGTTTGGTAGAGTTTTAATGGCCAAATTACTGGATTCCCATACTAGTTCAGTGTGAGCAGAAACAGCACTGCTACCTGTTAGCTTGTACATAATAATGTAAGGTAATGTACATATGTGAAGGTATGTATATCTACACATACATATATATAAATATATATTAATACATATGAAATATAATCGTAGGTCTCAGTAGCCATACACACTCACTACAGGAAAAAGTTAACATAATTGCTGCAACCTGAATCTGCAACACAGCCTGACCCCTGTGTGACCTACTCACCCTTCTAACTGCCTCAACACTTGATTGACAGGTCCTGTACTCAGTTTGAAAGTTTGCAAAGTAAAAATTCCCACTGTCAGTCTTGAAACCAGGACCTAGGTAACATTAGTCTGTTTGACCTACCACTAAGCCATGCCTGCTGTGGAAGAGCACACTGCTAAAATAAATATAACATGTAATAGTAGGAATCAGTATAAAGGCAATATAGGAGATGTACTATCCAAAGCATGTTTGGTAGAGTTTTAATGGCCAAATTACTGGATTCCCATACTAGTTCAGTGTGAGCAGAAACAGCCCTGCTACCTGTTAGCTTGTACATAATAATGTAAGGTAATGTACATATTTGAAGGTATGTATATCAACACATACATATATATAAATATATATTAATACATATGAAATATAATCGTAGGTCTCAGTAGCCATACACACTCACTACAGGAAACAGTGAAGATATATGCAGCAACCAGAATCTGCAACACAGCCTGGCTCCTGTGAGACCTACTAAGCCCTTTAACTGCTTAAAGGTGCCTCTAGCACTGTGATTGATAGGCCCTATACTCAACCCAAAAGCAGAATATGAGCATACTAGTAGGCCCTACCACAAGACCATTGTAACACTAGTCTGTATGACCTACCACTAAGCCATGACTCTCATACAGGAATATAGTGCTAAATAAGTGGAACATGTAATAGTAGGAATGAAGATAAAGGCAATATAGTATGTCTACTACCCAAAGCATGTCAGGCAGACTTTTATAGTCCCAATTACTGGATTCCCATACTAGAGTAGTGTTAATGGAAACAGCCCTGCTAATTGTTAGCTTGTACCCAATAATGTCAGCTAATGTACATATATGAAAGTATGTATATGTACACAGATATATATATATATATTCATATAGCAATACATATGACATATAGTTGTAGGTGTCAGTATGCATACACACTCACTACAGGGAACAGGCAAGATAAATGCAGCAACCTGAATCTACAACACAGCATGAAGCATGGGAGATGTACTAACCTTCACACTCACAGAACACTGTCAACAGCATACCAGCATGGTCCACGCCTACAATCTGAAAGGGCAACGCCTATCTCACATACCCTTTTATAGCAGTGTCCTGAAATCACAGTGAGACATGCAATTAGTACGCACCCAGCTGCTTGCAATTAGCAAATGCTGCCTTACAATTGGTGCAGAGGCCATCACATGGATCCATGCAGATACCTACAAAAGTATTCAGTACCCACACTCCACTCATGCAATACAGTCATTGCACTAACCGAATGAGAAAGAGAGAGAGAGACAGACAGAGAGAGAAAAAATATATACTGACAGCAAGCAGCAAAACAGCAGCAGCAGCAGCAGCAACAGCAGCAAAATACAAGCAGCACGACTGACTCACCAAAAGCTGCCACAAACACAGGTAATGCAAAGTAGCAGGTTAATCCTGTGTATACTGTGACACCTCCAAATGTATCATAGTTCACTATCAATAGGTATGTCCATGAGATAGGTTGTGTGTAGATAGTCATGAAATATAAACATATGTAAAATTGTTGTACATGTGGGCATTAACTAACACTTCCATAGCTTAGAACACAAGGCCAGTTGTGCATATGATGCAGTAGTTCCCAGGGTCAGTAGAGGTTCCTCCTCATTGGTGTGGGACCACTGTGTATGTATGGCACTGTTCAGGTACATATCCTGTAGTATGGCCATGGATTAATATCAGTCTGTCATGTGGTGCTATGTCCTCCAGGGGTGAATGTAGCACACATCCAGGGATACCATTCCGTAACAGTGATGATATGTGTTCTGCAATGATGAGGGTGGCTCTCACCTGGACATGTGAGAGGATAGGGAGGTTACAGTCATCTGGGATAAGTAATAACACGTGTGTAGGACAATGGGGGTACCTGCACCTAAACTGTCTGCAAAATTGTTGGCAATATCTGTGCATTTGGTGAATGTGAAGCATCTTAACACTGCAGACAACAGATGCCTTCCGTCATGTGAATCTGCCCTGTGCTGCAGTAGCCTCCTACTATTGTTATACAATATGCCTGTATCTGTAGTCCACTGGACAGGATTAATAAGTGGTGTGCAGTTGTTCTGGGTTAGATAACTGTGTGCACAGTACATGCAGTATGTGGGATGTCTGTGGTAAGCATATGCAAATGTGCTGGCGGTGTGTGTTGTGGCTTCCACTGGCCCAGTGGGCTGCATGGATAGCATCACTGTCATAACTACTGAATAACTGTGTAATCACATGCATACATAGCAAGGTAGTGTATTGTGCTTGTGGTGTTGTTCAGATATGTATATCCAGGCTGAGTAATTTGTGTCCACATCACAGGGTTGGATGGCAGCACACATCCAGTATGTATGGATGAACACCCAGAATGTGTCACACGTGTCACCTGTGCAGACGAATCTGGCCATTACCTGTGCATCGCCGACAACACACACACATGCAACATATGGCAGAAGTACTATAGCAGTACACACATGTTCATAGGTTCATACTAGGCTATCTGCCCGAGGGCATTTACAAGACTAGCCCATAGTTTTGTGGCTTACGCCACCTTTAGTATGGGGAACCATACCCATTATTTTGCTGTGCCTCTGTCGAGCAGTGACACTGAGGTAATCCCTGGGGTATATCTGCGATCTCCCATCCATTGGTCAAGATTTCTAGAACAAGGCCATCGAGGTGCTCTGCCTCACATATACCGTGATTTTGTTCCACAGCATAGGAGTCTTTGGTTGATGAATCTATCCCTCCAGCATGTCCTATTAATAGCCGTGGTGGAGGTTTAAGTCTCCTGGCCTTGTGGCTCTGATGGATCTAGATTTTTTTAGGTGAAGCATATTCATCAAATCTGGGTCTGACATGGCCTTGTATGTTGGGCAAAGGTCACCTCTGAGCAAGCGGTAAGCGACTGACTACAACATACATGGACATGCTGGAGGGGCAAATTCCTGAGAGGCTCCCTTTACTCTGTAATGAGCTCGAACAGTTGAGAATGAACAGTTCATAGGTTCATACTAGGCTATTTGCCCTAGGGCATTGGTAAGCCTAGTAGAATGTGTTTGTCTTTGCCACCCAATCAGAAGTTATGCTGCTATGCCCTTGTCCGACTTTTAGTATACTACGCCTCTGTCTAACAGTGACATAGAAGTGATACCTGGGGTACAACTATGATCTCCATCCACTCATCCAGATTCCTATGGAAGAGAGTCAATGAGGGACTCTGCCTAACCAGTAGTGTGAGCTCATTACAGAGTGAAGGGAGCCTCTCGGTTAGAATATGCCCTCCAGCATGTCCATGTATGTCAGTGCTGAGGTCCAGCTCTCCTGAGCATGTGGCTGTATGGGACTCTGATTGCCTGAGGTACATCACGCTCATTACTGCTAGGTAGGACATGGCTGTATATGGCATGCACAGATTGCCCCTGAACAGGCAGTATGCCACTGAGTCCAGCTGGATTCACTTTACCTGGGCAGCATATGACATCTGTGTGAGCCATTGCATCCCCTTGATGATGTACTGTTGTCCTGTACCAGTTGCTGTAGGTGTCTGGTTAGGTACATCCCAAAAGGTGCATTGTATGCAATTATAGGCCTGATGATGGATGAGTACAGAGGCACAATGACCTCCCCTGCCATACATGTGAATCAGTCATGATTAGCTGGGCTATATAACATGTCTGTCAATCCACGCTGCCCATGTGGTAGACAAATGACAGACTGCTACCATGTTTCTTCCCCAGGTCCCCAACCACGCCTACTGTACTCAATGGCCTAACACCTATGTTGTACTGTGCCACCAATGTGGAGGCGTGGGAATCTGCATTGAATACTGATACTCCCTCCCTTGTTCAAGTGTTGTGGCCGACAAGAATGGTAACAGCTATAACGTGGTAGTACTGGTGTGCTCCTGTGAAACCTGAAACAGGTTCATGTTACTGCACAGATATCGATGTCCATAATGCTAGGTAGGGTTTTGGGTGCGTGCATCCTTGGGTCTAGACGTCCAGTGTTGAGTAGCATCACTCTTACTTCCTCATCCTTTGTGATACAAATGGATGTGGGTTTGCCTTATGAGCCTTGCCTAATACAGGCACAATGGGTGTAGCAGGAGGCTCCGCCAAATGTCAATAGGACTGTGGTGACAGGTGCAAGCTGTCCCTAGCAAAGCATACCACCCCAAGATGGCAGGGATTGGCACACCTGTGAATGACACCAGTATGTCAGTCAATTGTTGGAAGGGATAATTGTGCCTTGATATTGTGGCATTGTTCTAGGTGAGGGTAGGATGCTACTCAAGGTCAGGGTCAAACTGTCCTGGGCTACGTGCTCAGAGAGCTCTGTAATGTCTCATGTCATGTAGTCCAGGGAGGAATGTGTCAGGCCATTCACAGCAGCATGGACATTGACTGAGTCATACCTGTACCTGCCTTGGGGTTACCTGACTGTTTGTGTTATGTGGCAGGTCATAGTGCCTGACAGGCTGCACACCGTGACCCTCACCTCGTTAAGCCTGGTGAACGTGATGTGAGTGTGCCTGATCATAGAGGCACCTAGTACAGGTGTATGAGGTGTGTTGTTAACTGTTAATGGCTGTGAGTGTTCAGCACATTGGCTTTGTGTGATATGTGTTGCACATGTTAGTTCATGTGGTAGTGGTTGCCTGGATGTCTGCATAGGAGGTCTCTGCTGCATAGGCAGAGCTGTGGTCTGAGCCTACAAGTATGATCATGTGTGATCATGTGTTAGGTCCACTGTTGTGTTAGGTCTACGTGAGACTGGAAGTGTAGTGAGTGATCCCCTTTGCCACGTGACTGGTTATGGCGGTATTGAGTAGACAGAGCCTAGCCTCCAGTCTGGTATATGGTTGCATCACTCACATGAGTTTGAATTTGTCGTTAGGAGGAGGGGGTTGTCTGTGTACATGCATCTGTTCTAACATTGTCTCTGGAGTACCACACTCACCAGCTGGACTGAGGAGGGAACTGACAACTGACCTCTGGACATGCTAGAATACTATTGTGAACTCTGTAATCACTAATGATTGAAAACAAGGTCCAGTGGGGAGTGAGGGTGTACTGACATTACCTACAACTGCTGACTGACATAAAAGCGACAGTGAGCAAATGCCAGGTAACCTAAGTGCAATGTGTCACAATGAAGTAAATGCAACAATGACAAGCAGTCACTTGCTGTCATGTGTAACATGGAAGAACGTACAGTAAGCAATGCAGATAACAGTAGTGAGTCACAGATGTGTTTTAAAGATGTGTACTATGTGGAAGTAGCATACCAGTGAAATAACAAGCTAACAGATAACAAGCATATAAACAAAGGTAGATGCAGGAGGCCTGATGTAGTGTTTGCTACAACAAACAAGGTGTAGCAATGTCAGTAAGATACAGCTCAGATATGCATGCACTATAAACCTGATACCAGATGTCCCCAGCTATGAATGGCAGAGTACAGCCTATTGTCACACATGACTGCAGACCACAAACCTCGTTAATGTTAAATAACTGGCCTAAAGGACAACTGCCCATACCAGAAGTAATACACTTGTACACTGGGCCCACAATCAGCAGTTCCCAACTTCAATGGATGAAAGATATGTGTCCTGCCACCACAGTGCTTGCCACCAACCTCCCTAATGTAAAACAACTGGTCTGAAGGCCAAGTACTTAGTACAAATGACATAGAATGATAGCTACACTGTAATCAGGTTTTAACCAATCAGTAATAAGTAGAAGTTAACACTCCCTGTATAGAATGTGTACCATGTATTGTTGAGATACTATGCTGATAACCTGTTTGTGTACCTTTCCAGATAGACATGGCACCTAAGAGAAATCCCGCACTCTGCTGCAGAGGATGACGTGATCCACCAGAGCCTGGTGCGTGAGTATGCCATCCTGTTTTCACGCACCACCCAGAACCAGCAGGAGAGGTCTGCACTGTGGCAAAGCCTTGTTAGCAGGATAAATGATGTTGGCATGCATGATAGGACATATGAGCAGGTGAGACATCACTGCAGTGATTTGATTAGAAATGTCCGCCAGCTGCTGCAGATATCCGCAGGCAACAGGCTGCCACAGGTGGGGTGGCTACACATCCCCCTCACCAGACAGGAGGGGCTACTGCTAAGTGTTGTGGATCCAGCCCCAGAACAACATCTGCCATCATGCATCATGATGGAGGTTGGATCCACACATCAGCAAGACAGTGAGCGTGCAGGTAAGATGCCATATTCATTTATTGTTATTACTTTTACATTTGTTGACCCATATAGTCTAGCTGGATATGAGTTCATTTTCAGTAGAGGCATGTGGAGAAAAGCTCCACACATAACGTAATAAAGGCAGACAGACAAGTTGTCAATACAGACAGCCAACATAATAGAATTGTACACCAGCCTGTTAATTAAATAAACATACATGTAAGGAAGTCAAACAGTTTATAGTCATACACAATGTACCGTTGGTTTCAAAGCAATCCTACCTAAAGCATAATGGTTATGCAATAAGGCAAAAGCCATATACAAAATAGTTAGGGCTCAGAAGGGTAGAGAAGTAGGAGTATGACAGATACAATGATATGGAAGAGGCAGGAGTCAAGAAGGGAAGTGAGGAAAAGAAGGAAGACAGTCAAGAGGAGGTGGGAGGGATGGGAGAAGTAGGTCAGAGCATAGAAGGACATCAAGGTGAAAGAAACAGGGTAGAAGCTAGTTTCTATGCACAATGAGGGGTTAAAGGTGAATAGAGCATAGGGAGAGGGACATTAGCCTGGACTCCAAGAAGAACAAAGCCAGTGGTTTTGGAAGTACAATTTGAGTTGATGTTTGAAGACAGGTACGGGTGAGATTAGAGTTAACTCCTGGTATGTACATATGACTGTTCTGTACGCTGTTACTTCATGCACGCATAAGGTGTGCATGTGGTATGTATCTGTCATCATGATATATATACAGACATGATGTGCAGCTGATGTGTATAAGGGAACTAGTGTACTACTGTACTGTATCATGTGCAAAACAAATGGCACACATGTGCCCACTGACATTACTCTCTTCACACTTCCAGGTCCCTCCCATGTATCACCGAGGCAGGCCATACATGCTGGTGAGTCTTTTAACAGTGTCTGTAAAACAATTTATAAAACTAGGAAGAGTAGTGTAACTCTGTAGTAGACATGCTGGTGACTGTGTCCACAAAACCTGTAATTGACAGGTAGTAAATTGAGTAGTGTAACACGGTATTGATGTGTGTGTTTACTGTGGGTGTGCATGTGTGCAAGTGTGCCTGTGCCCAAGTGTGCATGTGTGTTAGTGTCCATGAGTGCATGTGTCCATTTCTGAATGTGTGCATTAGTATTGAAGTTCATCTCTTTCAAATATGTATTGAGACTGTAATCTGTGTTCCATGTTTTCCTCCCGTAGGTTCTGGTGCTGCTCTGGTGACCTGCAGCAGGGAACCTGAATCTTGTGCCCCAGGTACTGATGATGATGAAATGTCTGTAATGGTGCAGGAAGGTGTGTCTGGGTCCGCCATTGGTCAGCCAATTGACAGTACACAGCTTTCAACCCCGCCAATGCGCACAGTCATCCTGCCGTTACATCCTTTATCACCATTGTCCCTAGGTGATGGACAGTCAGCAGTGGGCATAGATCAGGGTAATGTGGTACCTGTGGCACATGCATCCTCACACGGCAGCCATGTGCAGAGGCCTCGAATGGTACCACGCAGACAGTCGCCCATGGGTTCTCGGGGCATCCGTGGCCGCACTGCCTCTGGCCGACGTGCCCAGGAGGTATGTCAACCTCCACTATGTTTAGAACTGTCATGCAGGCACAGGCACGTATGGAAAGGTACACCAGACAGGGTCTGAGGGAGATGAGAGCATGTCGCATAGCCATGACAGACAGCATCCGTGATGTTGCGAATGCTATCCGTAACTTCACAGATGTCGTTGACAGACGCTGGGGGCATACAACAGCTGCTCCACAACCAGATGTCCATGGGCCAGGGCGATGGTGTGCGCTTTGGCGCCGACGCGGCCGTATGCCAGCAAGAGCACCAGCTGGCAGTGGCCGCGACGACAACGGGCCCACTCGCCTCAAGTGCCAGCACCAGCCCCAGCAATGCTGGGTCTGTGCTGTCATCCAGACGCCCCAGGAGACCACGCGCACGTGGCTCTGGACAGTCCCAACAGGGAACTGTGTCCAGTCAACACACCCCTGCTTCCGATGACAGTACCCAGTCTGGGTTAGTACCGATACGCCCGTAGCACCCCTGCCAGGCACAGGTACCGTGTCCGTGCCCACAGACACTGATTTGGATGACCTGACAGGTGCAGTCTGTGGCTGTCCACAAAACCCTGTACATGGCAGCCATTATGTGGGACTGTGTGCGTGCTTACACACATGCAGAAACCTAACACCTAGGGCAAACACATACACACACACACTGCACCAACAACGGTCCACCCTGTACTGCTGCCCCTCACAAACACACATACACACACATGTCAATTGGTGTTACCAGTGGCCGGCTTGGGCATATCTAACCCACACCCTGTGCATATGATGACACTGTGCCACCTCCTGCATACTACAACATCGGTGCAGGTAAAGGTAAACACGTTGTTGATGCACAGGGTGACTACATAGATGTGTATAAGTAGTAACATGTTGGTAACTGTTGTGTGTTGCAGTATAAATGTGTGTATATCCCATCAGTCCTGCTGCAGTAACTGTATGAATGTCCTCAGTTGTTATCTGCACCCATACTACTTAACAAAGTGTACCTGCTGCACACCATCACATGCTAACATTGACTATGGCAATGTGCATCTTGTGCTGTTATGTAGATTCAGCTACATGTATCTGTTCTGTCACACATGCATTTATACACACCCTGCTACCCACACACATGCACACGCCACCTGCCATTCCCATTATTTATCACCCTACATGAGTAGCTGTTGATACATGACAGGTACACATTTCAGAAGTGCACTATGTTGTTTACTACTGGCATCCCCTTCTCTACCTGTACTCACAGGGTGCAGGCAACCTCATCAGTTGGAAGATGTAATGTGCATCAGGTACTGTAGTACCCTGATTGCCACAGCAAACATGCTTCCCATACGGAAATGCACACACAGACACATCCCACATCCACACACTTGCCACATTCAGGCTTCAGAACACTATCTAGGTATATTCGGTACATGTGCATGTTCAAGTAGCATGTAACACTATACTGAGTACTGGCACTTAGTTGTCTGTAGTCATGTTGTCTGTATAGAATAAAAGAAATGTTTTATTATCCTACTCCGCTTTGTGGACATTACTTGAACAAGTGTTACCTTACATGTGTTATCAGTACCAACACTTTCTGTTTTGTTTGTATAGGGTGCTATCAACATCACTGCTTGTTAAGGGTAATGACCACCCTGCAGTGTTCAGCCCCATGTGGCAAAAGCCACATCCCACCCCATCATTGTGCACACACACTAACCCCACCAACAGTAAAACACATACTTTCCATTTGCAAGGTTCAAACCCACACCTAACTGTGCAATGACAGTAGAAACAGACACATTAGCAGAGTGTGCTATTTGCAGTAGTTGGAGAAACGTTTACTAATGCTGTACTTAGAGGGTGCTGACATCATCTGTGTGTAGGAGGAGGGATGTGCACCCTGTAGTGTGTTCTCCCAGTTGGCAAAAGGCAGTTAACCCTCCCAGCATAGTGCACACACATAAACCACACTCATACATTCCCTTTGCAGGATTCAAACCCCCACCTAACTACGTTATGACACTGAAGAAAGACACATTAGCAGAGCGCTATGCAAATTACTGGAGGACTTTACTACAGGTGATATAGTTATACAGTCCTGACATCATCACTATTTCAAAAGGGGGATCTGCATCCTGTACGATACTGTCACGGTTGCTAATAGGACATTTCCCACACACACACATCGATGTGTTGGAGGTTTGCATATGTGGGGATCCAGAACACCAGTGTGATTAGTATATGGTTTGATTGCAACAATGAGGGATATACTCCCAGTGGTGATTAGTTTTACTCATGTTTGTAAAGATCAGCTCTAGTATATCTGCCCGCCTTGTGGGAAGGTTGGTTACCTGTTCCATAGCCAAAGAATGTCTGATCAATGGGAATCTTAGAGCTTGGTATTGTGGCCTGTGTAATGTACACAGTCTATGTTTGGGTAGCTGGCATCACCCAGTATGATGGTGTTTGCAGAGTAATCTAAACTCTCCTGTGTCAGCATGAAGGCTGTGTGGGAGACCTGAGTTTGAGAGGGTGCTGTAACAGCTCCTCTGTGTCTCTTTCCATGTGGTCCAGGGAGGTATGTCCCAACAGGTAGCTGACTGTGACCCTCCCTTGCTCTGTCTGGAGTGCGCACGCCTGTCAACAGCTCATGTCAAGCAAGTGCACACCCCTCATAAATGATGTGGAAGCCTTCAAAGGCCCAAGGCCTGTTGAAAATATGGACCAGACTGCAGATACCTGTATAGAGGCATTCTGTGGACACATTCAGGAATGCATGGATCATGAAGCCACATATGAAAGCATGACCCAATTCTCCAAAGACAGATGTCCTGGGCACCGGACACCAGCCATAAACACACTATACAATAGAAGGATGGCGCCACTACATGATACAACAACCTCCCAAAATGTGAAGGCACCACTGATGAGTATTGGAAGACAACTACAGGCACCCATATGATTGTCTAAGGCCATCTTTGAGAGAGGATTCCACAAGCCACTGAGGATAATCACAAGGCTGCCTGTAGTTATGTTAGTAACCTGGGTGGTACTACCCAGATATGCTCAGAGGTAATACAATATGTCACACAAAATATAAAACACACAGACATTGCCATCATCCTAGTGGACAGGTTCAATGCTGCCTTCTCTCCCCACCACACCAAAAGGGAACATATGTCTCGCATCACAGTGCTTTCCCTGACATCACAGATGCTCAGGTAAGAGATGCCCTTCCCAAAGCAGTAAACACTGCATCAATGGGACCAGACAGTGTCCCAGGCTGTGTCCTACATGAACCACAAGAAGAGCTACACCCAGACATAACACCACTGTTCAATCCCAGCCTTAATACATGATATGTGACCAGAGAGTGGCATACAGCAACAGTGGTCCCTCAACATGCAGGTGGTGCCGCCACGGATCCTGGACACTACTCGCCCCATATGTCTGACTAGCTTTGTCTGCAAAGCTATGGCAAGAATCATCAAGAACCTCACATATCTAGATATTGTGGACCTACAGACATGTCACCATACACAGTTTGGCTTTGTCAATGGCAAATCCTGCCTATCAAACCTGTTTGCTTTGTTTGAAACAGTCACCAAGGCCACTGTCAAGGGGTAGGAGGTCCACACAGCCTACCTGGACCTTGCATAAGCCTTGGATACAATACCCCACTTGTGCATTCTAGGAAGCTCACCAGTGTACATATTAACCCCTATGTCACTATGGGTATTGCACAGTGGCTCAAGGGCAGAACACACATGGTAGAATTGCTGGAGCCATGTCAGCCTCCAACCTGGTACAAGTGGTGTCCCACAAGGCAAAGCCCTAGGGGCTGTCATGTTCATTATATATTTGTCATAGGTACAGGCCAACATGGAAGTACTGTGGCTCAGCACGCCACAGGTGACTGCAGACCCAACACCATAATCAACTCAACAGCTAACACACGCATCCTCCAAAAGGGACTCTTGCAAACACACGACTTGTGCCACAGCCATGGCCTCAACATGAATGACAGAAAGAGTATAGTCATCCCCTTTGTCAAACAGTAAATGACCACAATGTACCACATATGTGTTAATCCAGTAAGTGCAGACCTAGGAATTATGGACCTTGGGGTACGAGGTTGATAGCATCCTACCATTTGACAACAACATGGACAAAGTGGTTAGGTAAGCATGTGATATGGGCCACATCATCATGGGATCCACATGTAGGCCAGGGAGGACATTGTGCCCCTTTACTCATCCCTCATCATGCCCATAATTGACTATGATGAACCTGTCGGCATGCACCTTACCAGACACCTGCAGCAACTGGGGCTACTACATATGTACCTCGACAAGGTGATCAAAGTGCTCAAACAGATGCCACATACTGACTGGTTAAAGTAGCAGCAGCTCTACTCAGTGACATACTGCCTCTTCATAGGCAATCTGTGCCTTACATAGAAGGCCAGGTCATACCCTCACGTAATGGCCATGCTGCATCTCAGAATATCCAGATCCCACCAGGATACACGCTGGAAATACATGAACTTCAGGAGTGATATACATAGGACATGGTGGAGGGGCACATTCACAACTCAGAGGCACCCTTCATTCCTGATTATTATCCCAATAGAGGTTAGGCGGACTGACTCAGTGACTATCCTCAAGAGCGATATTAATGACTGGATGTGACATTGTAGGGTTACCCTGGGTATCACTTATGTGTCACTGTGAGAAAGAGGCACAGTATACTAACCTTGGAAAAGGGCATAGCAAGACAGATTCACAATGCATGTTGAAAGGCACGCATTCTGGCTAGGTGGATACATGCCCTGGGCAGATATCCCTGTACGAACCTATGGACCTATGTCTCTTTTTCACCATTGGCCCATGTGCTGTCAATCACCAATGTAATCTCAATACTCTGGTAGCATGTGCAAAGGTCAGTTGTCAGTCACCCGTATGGTACAGTTGTGGAATATGTGTGTCATGTAGTAATGTCACAGCTGCCACATGTACACAGTCAACCCTATCCCTACCCATTGATGTACATCACATGTATGAGATGGAAACACATGGCCAAACTGTAACAACAACATACAAGTCAGTCAGATGCATGGACACATATGACTCAGTCATCGTCCATGCCACCACAGCTGATGTGGGATGTCGCCACTGGGATACGTGATAGGGAACATGGAAGGGATCACTGAGCAAGTGACACAGGCTGGTAGACCCCTGACCTTGGTTAGCATCAGACCCTCACCAGGGATTCCGACAAATTACTGAATGCTAATGAATAAGTGTATCTACAACACCCTAGCTGAATGGTTCTTAGCATGCAGTCACTGCATTGCTATGGAATACTGTCTTACCACTACCACAACAGGTGAAAACATGCAGCTCCTGTACATTAACAACATGTAGACCTTATGCCCCAGACCAGGTGTGCATCCTCACTACTAGGCTGATAGCATCTACATCTCACACTGTATATACACATCCCACATGCAGCATCTGCACAGAAGACCACGGTCATAATGTTACCCTGTGCAAATACCATGTATTCACATGTGGCAGGCATCACACATGGTAACTATTGAAAGTCACAGGTACATATGTGTATTTGGCACACACATACATCATGTGTTCATTGCCATAACCGGTGTAATCAATGTCATGCATTATTGTGAGGGACAACCCACATACATGGGCATTCTGTGTGTGCACAACACACATGGCATGTCTGTAATCAAAAGCCATACATAATTGTGATATCTATTAGAAATGGGTATGTGCATCCTGTAGTGTGTTTTCCCAGTTGCCAAAAGGGATATATCAATCATACACAATTACCCCCCTACACACACACTTGTCATGTGCCGGATTCAAACCCCTACCTAACTATGTTAAGACACTAGAGACGGACGATTAGCACAGCGCTTATTCGCATTACTGGGGAAAGTCCTTTCCCCTGATATACTTATAGGGTGCTGACATCATCAGAGTTTAGAAAGTGGAATGATCATCCTGTGGTGTGTTTTCCCAGTTGCCAAAAGGGATGTTTCTTTCATACCCACACACTTACCTTCACACACACTTGTCATCTGCCGGATTCAAACCCCTACCTAACTATGTTAAGACACTAGAGACGGACGATTAGCACAGCGCTATTCGCATTACTGGGGAAAGTCCTTTCCCTGATATACTTATAGGGTGCTGACATCATCAGAGTTTAGAAAGTGGAATGATCATCCTGTGGTGTGTTTTCCCAGTTGCCAAAAGGGATGTTTCTTTCATACCCACACACTTACCCCCTTCACACACACTTGTCATCTGCCGGATTCAAACCCCTACCTAACTATGTTAAGACACTAGAGACGGACGATTAGCACAGCCGCTATTCGCATTACTCGGGAAAGTCCTTTGCCCTGATATACTTATAGGGTGCTGACATCATCAGAGTTTAGAAAGTGGAATGATCATCCTGTGGTGTGTTTTCCCAGTTGCCAAAAGGGATGTTTCTTTCATACCCACACACTTACCCCCTTCACACACACTTGTCATCTGCCGGATTCAAACCCCTACCTAACTATGTTAAGACACTAGAGACGGACGAATTAGCACAGCGCCATTATTCGCATTACTGGGGAAAGCCCTTTCCCCTGATATACTTATAGGGTGCTGACATCATCAGAGTTTAGAAAGTGGAATGATCATCCTGTGGTGTGTTTTCCCAGTTGCCAAAAGGGATGTTTCTTTCATACACACTTACTCCCCTTCACACACACTTGCCACCTGCTGGATTCAAACCCCTACCTAACTATGTTATGACACTAGAGATGGACGCATTAGCACGGCGACGCCATTCGCATTACTGGGGAAAGTCCTTTCCCTGATATACTTATAGGGTGCTGACATCATCAGAGTTTAGAAAGTGGAATGATCATCCTGTGGTGTGTTTTCCCAGTTGGCAAAAGGGATGTTTCTTTCATACACACTTACACACACACTTACCCCCCTTCACACACACTTGCCACCTGCTGGATTCAAACCCCTACCTAACTATGTTATGACACTAGAGACGGACGCATTAGCACGGCGCTATTCGGATTACTGAGAGAATCCTTTTCTCCAATATACTTATAGGGTGCTTACATGATCAGTGTCTAGACAGGGGGACGACCATCCTCTGGTGTGTTTTCACATTTGCTAGGGGTAACATTTGGACCAGGTGTGTGAGCATGCCCAGTTCAGCCTTCCTGTGGCATGTTGTGTGAAAGATGTCTCATTTATCTAAGTGTGTGAGCATGCCCAGTGTGGGCTTTACATATGTTGAACTCTGCAGCCCATCACATTTGTGGATGAGTGTGACCTTCAACAAATACCTCCATTTTATGGTTGTGTGTTCTGTGCCATGTTGTGTAGTTACTGTCCGAATGCTTTTGTGTGAACAAAACTGGGAGTATACTGTGCCTGCAGGTTTTGCATGGGATACTTTGCACACAATTGTCAACATCCGCTCATACTGACCTAACACTGTAGCACTGTCTAGTGTAGTGTTTCAGTACTTTCACTGTGGTGGTCAGTATCCTGGGCTTCAGTCCTATCACTGATTTACATTTCCATAGTGTGCACAACAGGCTGGTTAAGGTCCAGTTGTGCACATCTGCACAAAGGCAGTGCCTCTACAGACCCTGTTAATTGCTGCCCCATAAGCTTAACAAGTGTAGTCTGCAAATCTATGGAGAGGATCATAATTGAGCTCATAAACAAAGATATAGGGGACATGCAGACATTGTACCCATCCCATTTTGGCTTGGTCAGGGGCAGATCATGCCTTTTGTACTGGGTTGACATCTTCAAATTGGTCACTTAGGCCATTGTTGGGGAAAGGCAGTCCATACAACCTACCTTGGCCTTGCTAACACTTTCAACACAATACCCCACTCAGGTATTGTGGAAAGACCTCACAACTGAAATGTAAACCCATATGTCACAAGATGGGTTGCAAACTGGCTTAGGGACGGGACCCACAGGGTTAGAGTTGCTGGCACTATGTTAGACTCCAGGCTGGTCACAGGTGGTGTCACACAGGGCTCAGTCCTTGGCCACCATTGTTTGTCATGTACTTCCCATGAGAACAGGCCAACATGGGAGGACTTTGGATGACAATGTTAGCAGATGAGTGCACACTGGGCACCATAGTGGACAGTGCATCACACACAGATATCCTTCAGAAGGGACTCACAGTAACTGATAGCTGGTGCCAGGGCCATGGCCTGAAGTCAGAGTGCACAACATGTGTAGACATACCCTTCAGGAAAAGCAAGGTGACCCCAAGCTACCATATTGGTGGCAATCCTCTAAGCACAGAGGAGGTTATCACGGACCTGGGGACCCAGGTTGACAGTCGCCATTCTTCTCAGACTCACATTGCTAAAGTGGCTAGGAAGACCTTCTACATTGCCCACCTGATAAGGATGGGATTCACATCCAGATCTAGTGGGTCATTGTTCCCCTGTACTCTTCAGTTATCAGACCGGTGATCAAGTCAAATGCCCTATTCTGGCTGTATCTCACCCAACATCTGCAGCAATTGGAGACACCCTGACTGTCCCCACCTAAAGGATCAAGGAACCACAACAGCTGTCATATCCTGCCAGATTGAAGACACTCACACTCTATTCACTCACATACCGCCTGCTTAGAGGTGACATGTGCCTGACATGCGAGGCCATGTCCAAACAGAGATTAATGGACATGCTCCACCTCAGACTCAGAAGATCCACCTGAACCACTAGTGCAGGTGACTGACACCTTAGCAGGGATGTATGTTGGACATGTTGTAGGGATGGAGTTATCACCGGAGACTCCCTATGCTGTGGAATACAATCCTGGTCCATTTGAGGCAGAGCACCTTGCTGGCTGTGTTCAAGAGGTATCTTGACCTAATGCTAGTCGGAGAATGTGTTTGTCCATCAACACATTGTAAGCGTAGTTTGACATGTCATATGTCTTGTTTAGTATACTGTGCCTCTGTCTACCTGTGACATAACATTGATACCCAGGGTAAACCTCCCATCTCCCATCCACTCATTAGGATTCCTGTTGAGGGACTCAACCAGTGTCTTTATGGACAACCTGTAGTGTTAGTTTACTCATGTGTGGGGTGGCTTCTGTGTTTTGGATAATGCAGTACAGCCTGTCCTATATATGTCAGTGCTGGGGTTCAGTTCCCTCATGTGCATAGCTACCTGCCATTCAGATTGTACAAGGTGCAGCATGTGCATTGATTCCAGCTTGGACATGGCTTTCACGCCAGGCACAGCTTGCATCTGGGTGGACATCATGGCAGTGTGTGGAGCTGCACTCTGTTTAATCAGACTACACATTACATGTGTTCCAGCTCTGTCATACTCCTGGTGAGGTACTGTTGTGGACTTTACAGGTGCTGGATGTGTGTGCATGAGGTACACCCACAGGGGCTGTTGTGGTAATTTCTACTGGTGATGAAAGATAACTGCAAAACCAGAATGACCTGCCCTTAGCTAGATGTCAGACAGCATGGACCATACAATCACAACTGGAAATAGGATTCTACACCTACCACCCTAGAACACAGTAAAGGAAAGACACTACGGCTGATGCTGCTCAATGCCCAAGGTCTCTACCTCAAGCTGCACACACTCTATGCCCTTCTCAGTATGTAGCACATTGATGTCTGTGCTGTGCCTGAAACCTGGTTCACAGTTTCTGACAGCACCCCAGCACTATCGGGTGTTACCTCATCTCATGCATTCCGCACCAGCATCCCGACAACAACAAGAAGGATGGTGGGTGTCCATATTCATCAAGGACACCCTCACCTCATGGTTGGTGGCAACACACTATGCATCGGAGACCATCCAGGTGCCAGTGACCGTAGGCAAGACTGCTCTGCAGTTTGTAGCATGTTACATGCCACCCGCTCAAACTCAGGTACCTCACACAGCTATCCTGCAAACACTGAAGGGGATAAATGTATCTCCAAACACCATCCTACTGGGTGATTCCAACTATCCACATATAGACTGGGATCACTAATCATGCCACAACACTCTAACACAAAGGTTCCAAGAGTTCATACACTGAAATGCCATGGAACAACTGGTCCCAATCCCTCAAGTGGAGGCAACATACTAGAACACATCATCACAAACATGGGGTCACACTGTTCAACACCAGATGTATACCCATCATTGGTGAGATCAGATCATGGACTACTCTCAGTGGGAGTCCACATCCCACCCACACCCCAGATGGGAAAGGAAACGGTGAAGACCTTGTCAAATGCCGACTTCACATTTCTGAGCACTGGTGTGGTCTCTTTCAAGGCCCCCAGGCCAGCGGACACCATTACCCAAGCCACTGTATCACTTAGAAATGCCTTCTACCAGCACCTCCAGGACTGCATGGTTCAGGCAATCCAAAATAATGATGACTCTTTGTACCACAGGCAAGCATCCAGTCTGGTGGACCCTAGCCATAAACAAGCTGTACAACACAAGGAAGGAGCTACTACACGATAGAGTGTAATCCGTATGGGGAAGACACCCTGCTCATTGTGAGTAAAACGCTGGGTTCCCCATACAATCATCCGAGGCATGTTTAGAGAGTAAACCCACTCAGGACCCAGGGACAATCATGAGGCCTTTTACCTATAAGTTTGAAACCTGGGAGGAAACTCCCAGATATGCTCAGACTTAGTTCAGAATGATGTTGATATCACTGCACCTACAGACATTGGCAACATACTGGCTGACAGGTTCAGTGCAGATTTCTCCCCTCCCCAACTGGGGGTATGCACACCAGAGGATTTTAGCCGCCCAAACATCTCCACTGCTGGGGTGGGAACTGCTCAATCCAAGGCAGAAAACACTTTATCCATGGGACCTGATGGTGTCCCCGGTTGTGTGCTCCATGAACTCAATGAGTAATTACACCCGCAGTTAGGGCAGTTGTTTAATCTTAGCCTCACCTCAGGATATGTTCCCAAGGAGTGGCATACATCAATGGTGGACCCACCTCACAAAGGTGGTGCCTCCACCAACCCCAGAAACTACCATCCCATCCCCTTGACAAGCCTGTTCTGCTAGGCTATGGAGAGGATCATAATGGGAATTCTAAATGAAGACATAGGGGACTTGCAGACATTGGGTCCAATCCAGTTTGGCTTTGTCAAGGGCAGATCATGCCTTTTAAACTTGGTTGACTTTCTCAAAACACTCACCCAGGCCATTGACGTGGGCAAGGCAGTCCACACAGCCTACCTTGACCTGGCAAAGGCTTTCAACCAATACCCCACTCAGGTATCATTGAAAACATCACCAGCTTAATTGTGAACCCATACATCACAGCATGGGTTGCAAACTGGCTAAGTGACGGAACACACAGGGTCAAAGTTGCTGGTGCCAGTTCACACTCCAGAGCTGTGACAAGTGGTGTCCCACAGGGCTCAGTCCTGGGACCACATTTGTTCAGTATCTACTTTTCAGAAGTACGAGCAAGCACAGGAGGATTATGGCTGACAAAGTTTGAAGATGACTGCAAACTGGGAAGCATAGTTGGAAACCCATCTGACACAGACATCCTTCAGAAGGGTTTCATAGAGACGGCTAACTGGTGCCACAGCCATGGCCTTGCATTACACACTAAACAATGCATAGCCATACCCTTCAGGAAGAACAAGGTTACCACTACTTCCCATCTAGGTGGCAATCCTGTAAGCACAATGTACATTATCAGGGACCTGGGCACCCAGATTGACAGTGACATTTTGTTTGACACTCACATTGCCAGGGTAGTTTGGAAGGCCTTCTACATTGGCCACCTCATCATGCAGTGATTCACATCTAGATCAAGGGAGGTCACTGTTCCCCTGTACTCATCACTCATCAGACCAATGATTGCATACAATGCCCCATTCAGATTGGATGGGCCCACATATTCCTCGACAGGAGGTGAAAGGGTCTCAAACATATTTCTTATGCTGCCCGACTGAAGGAATTCCAGCTGTATTCAGTCGCTACTGTCTGCTCAGAGGTGACCTGTGCCTGACATACAAGACTATGTCCAACCCAGGATTAATGAACATGCTTCACCTCAAGACCTCTACATCCATCAGAACTACAAGGGCAGGAGACCTAAACCTCAACACAGATATTAATAGGATGTGCTGAAGGGACAGATTCTCACCCAGAGAGTCCATATGCTGTGGAACAACATCCTGGTACATGTGAGGCTGAGCACCTCACTGGCTTTGTTCAAGTGAGATTGTGACCAATGGATGGGAGATTGCAGGTATACCCCAGGGATAACCTCAGTATCACTGCTTGACAGAGGCACAGCAAAATAATGGGCATATTATCCATCAACTTGCACGGGTGGCAGAAGCCACAAAACTCTGGGCTAGGCTTATAAATGCCCTAGGGCAGATAGTCTAGTATGAACCTGTGAACATAGGCCTTGGGCAGTTCCTGCTATTAGGACAGTGGTCTGCAGCAAGCTATATAGTAGTAGTCAGTTTTAGCCATTGGTTTTTGACCATGGCTATTCCATGTTGCTTCTTGTTGTGGTACAAACATGGGTGCGTGGTTATCCATGCTATGTATTGCTAGTCACCCTCATTTTGTATCTTGTTCCATGTGTTTGCACATGTACATCACTGTATGATGTGCAGCTGTATCCACAGGGTCATATGAGTGGATATGGATGTTAGTTGGGGTCCTCAGGTGTGCATATTGTACATGATATTACATTACTTAACACATGGCATTCATGCCTCAGGTGGTGCTGCAGGGCCACCTCTGTCGGATACACATACTACACTCCCTGTACGCTTGGAAGCAGGTTGTGTCATGTTAAGCATCCCTGTTACTGTATGAGTGAGTCAGAGCGGTATCAGTCCCAGTGTTCCTACTGACCAAGCATATGTGCTATGCGTTGCCTCTTTGCCAAGGCCAAGCCATACTGGGCACGCATCCTTCTTCATTCATGCTAATGAGTGCAGACCTGGTTTTTAGTGCTTAAAAGTGCCTTTATGGCACTTTGATTGACATGTCTTGTACTCATTTTGAAAGTCTGGAGACAAAAATAAATTCCCACTGCCAGTCTCGAACCCAGGACCTTGGTAACATTCGCCTGTATGACCTACCACTAAGCCATGACAGCCATACAAAAGCACTCTGCTAAAATAAATATAACAGTCAATAGTAGGAATTAGTATAAAGGCAATATAGGAGATGTACCATCCAAAGCATGTGAGGCAAAGTTTTAATGGCCAAATCACTGGATTCCCATACTAACCTTCACACTCACAGAACACTGTCAACAGCATACCAGCATCGCCCACGCCTACAATCTGAAAGGGCTACGCCTATCTCACATACCTTTTATAGCAGTGTCCTGAAATCACAGTGAGACATGCAATCAACACACACCTGGCTGCATGCAATTAGCAAATGCTGCCTTACAATTGGTGCAGGGGCCATCACATGGACCTATGCAGATACCTACAAAAGCATTCAGTACCCACACTCCACTCATGCAATACAGTCATTGCACAGACCTAATGAGAAAGAGAGAGAGAGAGAGAGAGAGAGAGAGAAAAGAGAAAATATACAGACAGCCAGCAGCAAAACCATGAGTAGCAAACAGCAAGCAGCAAGCAAGCACCACTGACACAGCAACAGCTGCCACAAACACAGGTAATGCAAAGTAGCAGGTTAATACTGTGTTTACTGTGACACCTCCAAATGTATCATAGTTCACTATCTATAGCTCTGTCCATGAGATAGGTTTTGTGTGCATAGTCCTGAAATATACACATATGTAATATTGCTGTACATGTTGCCCATACGTGACACCTCCGTAGCTTAGAACAGAAGGCCAGTTGTGCATATGATGCAGTACATACCAGGGTCAGTAGAGGTTACTCCTCATTGGTGTGGGACCACTGTGTATGTATGGCACTCTTCAGGTACACATCCTGTAGTATGGCCAGGGAGTAATATCAGTCTGTAATGTGGTGCCATGTCCTCCTGGGGTGAATGTAGCACACATCCAGGGATACCATTCTGTAACAGTGATGCTATGTGTCCTGCAATGTTGAGGGTGGCCTCACCTGGACATGTGAGAGGATAGGGAGGTTACAGTCATCTGTGATAATTAATTCCACTTGTGTAGGAGAATTGCGGGGGGATATCTGCACCTAAACTGTCTGCAACAATATTGCCAATATCTCAAACATGTTTTCCATACGGAAATGCACACACAGTAACATAACACATCCACACACTTGCCACATTCAGGCTTCAAAACACTATCTAGGTATATTCTGGTACATCTGCATGTTACAGTAGCATGTAGCACTATACTGAGTAGTGTCAGTTGTCTGTTGCCATGTTGTTTGGATAGAGTAAAAGGAGCATTTGTTTATCCTACTTTGTTTTGTGGACATTACTTGAAGTGTAACCTTACATGCATCATTGGTAACAACACCTTCTGTGTTGTTGTTCTGTTTGTACAGGGTGCTGTCAACATCACTGTTTGTTAAGGGAAATGTGCACCCTGCAGTGCATAGCCCCATTTGGCAAAAGAGACATCCCACCCTCGCCATTGTGCACACACACCAACCCCACCCACAGTAAAACGCATACATTCCATTTGCAAGGTCCAAACCCCTACCTAGATGTGTTATGACTCTAAAGGCAGACACATTAGCAGAGTGTGCTATTTGCATTAGTAGGAGCAATCTTTTCCAATGCTGTACTTAGAGGGTGCTGACATCATCTGTGTTTACGAAGAGGGATGTGCACCCTGTAGTGTGTTCTCCCAGTTGGCAAAAGGCACCTTCCCTCCACAGCATTATGCACACACACAAACCCCACTCATACTAACACACATACATTCCCGTAGCAGGATTCAAACCCCTACCTAATTATGTTATGATACTAGAGACGGACGGATTAGCGGAGCGCGCTATTCACATTTCTAGGAGATTTCATTTCAGTTGATCTACTTATAGGGTGCTGACATCATCAGTGTTTAGAAAGTGGAATGAGCTGTGGTGTGTTTCCACAGTTGCCAAAAGGGATGTGCTTCTCATACACACTTATACAGACACTTACCCCCATTCACACACACACATGCCACTTGCTGGATTCAAACCCCTACCTAACTATGTTATGACACTAGAGACAGACGATTAGCAGAGCCGCTATTCGGATTACTGGGAGGTAGCATTTCTACTGATCTACTTATAGGGTGCTGACATCTTCATTGTTTGGAATGGGGAATGTGCATCCTGTGGTGTGTTTTCACAGTTGTTAAGAGGAACATTTGAACTAAGTGTGTGAGCATGCCCACTTCAGCCTTCCCATGGCATGTTGTGTGAATGATGTCTCATTTATCAAAGTGTGTGAGCATGCCCAGTGTGAGCTTTCCATATGTTGAACTATGCAGCCCATCACAGTTGTGGATGAGTGTGAACTCCAACAAATAACTCCTGTTTAAGGTTGTGTGTTCTGTGACATGTTGTGTAGTTACTGTCCAGATGCTTCCTGTGAACACAACAGGGATTATACTGTGCCTGCAGCTTTTGCATGGGATACTTTGCATACAATTGTTAACATCCATTCATACTGACCTAGCACTGTTGTACTGTATAGTGTAGTGGTTCAGTACTTTCACTGTGGTGGACATTATCCTGGGCTTTAGTCCTATCACTGATTTACATTTCCATACTGTGCACAACAGCCTCTTTAGGGTCCAGTTGTGCATGTCTGCACAAAGGCAGTGCCTCTATGGACTCTGGTAATTACTGCCCCATAAGCTTAACAAGTGTAGTCTGCAAAGCTATGGAGAGGATCATAATGGAGCTCATGAAGAAAGATATGGAGGACATGCAGACATTGTACCTGTCCCAGTTTGTGTTGATCAAGGGCAAGTCATGCCTTTTGTACTTGGTTGACATTATCAAAACAGTAACTAAGGCCATTGATGAGGGAAAGGCAGTCCATAGAGCCTACCTTGCCCTTGAAAACCCTTTCAACACAATACCCCACTCAGGTATTGTAGGAAACCCTACCAACAGAAATGTACACCCATATGTCACAAGATCAGGTTTCAAACTGTCTTACAGACAGGACCCACAGGGTTAGAGTTGCTGGCACTATGTCAGACACCATGCCAGTCACATGTGGTCTCACACAGGGCTCAGTCCTTGGCCCCTATTGTTTGTTATCTACTTCTCAGAAGTACAGTCCAACATGGGAGGACTTTGGCTGACAAAGTTTGCAGATGACTGCACACTGGGTGCCATAGTGGACAGTGCATCAGACACGGATATCCTTCAGAAGGGGCTCACGGACACTGATAGCTGGTGCCAGAGCCATGGCCTGAAGTCAACTTGCAAAACATGTGTAGTCATACCCTTCAGGGAAAGCAAGGTAACCCCAAGCTACCATATAGGTGGCAATCCTCTAAGCACAGGGAAGGTTATCATGGACCTGGGGACCCAGGTTGACAGTCACTGTTCTGATGACACTCACATTGCTAAAGTGGCTAGTAGGACCTTCTACATTGTCCACATGATCAGGAAGGGATCCACATCCAGATCTAGTGGGTCATTGTTCCCCTGTACTCTTCACTTATCGGACCGGTGATCTGGTACACTGCCTTATCTGGATGTATCTCACCTGACATCTGCAGCAAGTGGGGAGACCCTGAATGTCCCCAACAAAAGGATAAAGGGTCTCCAACATCTGTCATATGCTGCCAGATTGGAAACACTACAGCTCTATTCAGTCACATACTGTCTGCTTAGAGGTGACATGTGCATGACATGCAAGCATGTCCAACCAGGGATTAATGGACATGCTCCACCTCAAAATCTTCAGATCCACCTGAACCAATAGTGCAAGTGACTTACACCGTAGCAGGGATGTACATTGGACATGTTGGAGGGTGGATTTATCACCGGAGACTCCTATGCTGTGGAATACAATCACGGTCCATGTGAGTCACAGCACCTTGCTGGCTCTGTTCAAGAGGTATCCTGACCTGTGGATGGGAAATCATAGGTTTACCCGGGATCGCCACTGTGTCACTGCTGGAGACAGGCACGCCAAACTAATGGGCACAGTACTGTTTCCATATAAGGGGTGGCGACGCAACCAGACTCTGGACTAGGCTTAGAACTGCCTTGGGGCAGATAGCCTAGTATGAACCTATGAACCTATCTGACCATGTTGCATTATGTTCAGATGTGAACTACTTACAACGGCCTCAACCAACTGCAGTAGTGTATTCCACAACATGGGTGTACATTGGCAAACACTACCGATGTGCCCAAGGCCATTTCTAATGGTTATTGGATAGTGTGTTTGTCCATCAACACATCATAAGTGCAGTTTGGCATGACATATGTCTTGTTTTGTATACTGTGCCTCTGTCTACCTGTGACACAACATTGATACCCAGGGTATACCTACCATCTCCCATCCACTCGTTAGGATCCCTGTTGAGTAGAATAAATGAGTGACTCTATGGATAACCTGTACTGGTAGTTTACTCATGCGTGGTGGTGGCTTCTGTGTTATGGATAATGCAGTACAGCTTGTCCTATGTATGTCAGTGCTGGGGTTCAGGTCCCTCATGTGCATATCTCCCTGCCATTCACATTGTACAAGGTACGGCATGTGCATTGCTGACAGCTTGGACATGGCTTTCACATCAGGCACAGCTTGTGTCTGGGTGGCCAGCATGGCAGTGTGTGTAACTGCATTCTGTTTAATCAGGCGACACATTACATGTGTTCCAGCTCTTTGATACTCCTGGTGAGGTACTGTTGTGGACTTTACAGTTGCTGAATCTATCTGGTGAGGTACACCACACAGGCGCTGTTGTGGTCATTTGTAATGCTGCTGAAAGATAACTGCAAAACCACAATGACCTCCCCTTAGCTAGATGTCATAACCCTCATGATTAGGTTGGTATATGGATTGTTGCTGTTAACCCTACAGCCACATTTTTGTCCAATGCAGGATATCTATCACCTTGTGTCCCCCATTCTGGCATTACATGTTAGGAATGTCATGGGTCGACACCTATGTGGGAATTGGTGGTCACTTACTGGATTATCCACAGAGGCTGACTATACTGTTTTCACCATTTAACATGCTGACATGGCTATGGCACCAGCTGTCTGTTTCTATGTGGCCCTTTTATGGGATGCTTGTGTCAGCTGGTGTATCAGATATGTCAGGCGGCTTGTTGTCCTCTACAAACATGTTCCAGCACAGTCCTTACTTGTTGGCCTGTACCTATGGGGCATATATACCAGATGGTGAAGGTCCCAGGACCAAGCTTTGTGGGATGCCTGTTATATGTGGTTTGTAGTCTGACATGGCTGCTGCATGTCTGACCATGTCAGTTCTGTCGTTGGTCTGGTTTGCAACCCTCCCATGACATTGGGGTGTATATATCAGCTGGTGAGCAAATCTATACGGAACACATAGGGTATTGTACAGAAGGCTTTGCAAGGTCCGCTACACTGTGTGGACCACATTGCCCTCATCACTGACTTCAAGTACTGTTTCAACTGAGTCACACATGTTTAGGGGTGGGGTCTGCACTTTGTAAACCCACACTGGGTAGGGTCGGGTGTCAATAGATCCACAATATCATTATGTCTGTGGTACATGCTGGTCCTTTCCATAGCTGTGCAGACCAAACCTCTCATGATTCTGTGGTGGTTGTTTTTCCTATCCATTCAGGAGACACCTTTGTTGAGAACACCCACTGTTGTTGTACACTGCTCTTTGGGTACGCACCCTGTGGTAAGGGTGACATAATGTCAGGGAGGCGGCAGTCTGCTGGGGAAGGTATTTGGCATTATGGGGGGGGGGTTTGCACTGCACATGTCAGGATGTATGTTGGCCATACCTGTGTGTGTCTGGTATGTTGTTTGTAATATCGGTGTGATCCGGAGCATATCCAGGAATCAACAACATGCTTACTACCATCATTTGCAACAGCCTTGGGGTTATCTGTAGTGTCCTGTACAATCTGTATCATAATGGGTTCATACTAGGCTACCCCTAGGGCATCTGTAAGCCTGCATGTCCATTTTGTTTGATGGATTCTGGGGAATTGTTTACACCTGTGTCAGTGCTAGTATGATACCAGGGTATAGTGACAAACAGCTCAGAAGCTGACTTCACACTTCTTCGGACTGAGATGGTATCCATTAAGCCCACTGGGCCAGTGGAAACCACAACACACAATGGTGACTCCTGCACAGACACTTTCTGCGGACATCTCCGAGTAAGCATGGACCATGCAATCACAAATGAGAATGACACCTTCACCACCAAGGGAAAGTGGCCTGTCTGGTGGACCCCAGCCATAAACAAACTGTATAACAGATGAAGGATACTAATGCAAGACAGAGCTACATCTCCAGAATGTAAGGCAGCTGTGATCAGCAGTAGTAGAAAGCTACATTCTCACATAAAGACACCCAAGTTCAACTTGGGGACATAAATCACCACAGACGATGAAGGTAACCACACTGCTTTCTTCAGTTATGTCTGACGCCTGGGTGGGAACCCTCATATATGCTCAGATTTGGTACACAACAACTTATATCCCAGGGACCTGACAGATATTACTGACACCCTGGCAGACCAGTTCAGTGCAATGTACCCTCCCTCACCCCCAAGACATGATAGTTATCACAGCTGTATGTAACCTCACTGTCATCCTGGATGTCCATGTGAGAGCCGCAGTCAGCAGAGACGAGTACACAGCATCAATGGGACCTGATGGTATCCCCAGTTGCATGCTATGTGAACTACAGATGGAGATAAACCTGTATATGCAGATCCTATTTAACCTTAGCCTTGCTACAGGATCTGTACCTGAACACTGGCGACGGCAACAGTGGTCCCACTCCACAAAGGAGATGCCTCCACAGACCCTGGCAGCTACCACCACACAAGCTTAAACAGCCTTGTCTGCAAAGCTTTGTGAAGGGTCATTATGGAGCTTCCACACAGAGACATTGGTGTCCTACAGACCCTTGATCACACCCAATTCAGCTTTGTACAGTGCAGATCCTGCGTTTTGCACCAAGTTGACTACTTTGAAACTGTCAGTAGAGCCGTTGATGAGGGCTACACAGTCCACACAACCTACCTGCGCTTGGCTAAGGCCTTTGACACAATACCCCACTCAGGCATCATAGACAAGCTCAACAGCTGAAATATAACACCATATGTCACAGCATAGGTTGCAAAATGGCTCAGAAACAGAACCCATAATGTCAACATTGCAGGTGCCTTGTCAGGTTCAAAGCCAGTCACAAGTGGTGTCCCACAAGGTTGTGTCCTGGGACCTCTCTTATTTGGTATTTACTTTTCAGATGTGAAAGCAAACATAGGAGGGTTGTGGCCGACAAAGTTTACAGATGACTGCAACCTGGGCACCATAGTGAATACATCAGCCAGCACACACATCCTACAGACTGCCGTCACACTGACAGATAGCTGGTGCTGGACTCATGGCCTAAAACTGACTGCGACTGATGTGTAGCCATCCCCTTTGGGAGGAACACAGTACCCACAGATCTGTACATAGACAGCAACCCAATGAGTACAGGAAACAAATCAGACAGCTGGGGACACATGTAGATAGTGACATCTCATTTGACACCCATGTTGCCAAAGTTGTTTGACATACTTTCTATCTTGGCCACCTTATCATGGAGGGTATTCCATCCAGACCATAGGAGGTCATTGTACCACTATACTTCTCCCTTATCAGGCCAATGCTTGAATACAACGCCCCATTTGGTATGTACCTCAACCAGCACTTGCAGCAGCTGGAGAGACCCCACAAGTACCTTACCATGACGATCAGGGATCTACAACACATGTCATATACTTCCAGAATAACTACAAACAAGCATTTTTCAGTGTCAGACCACATACGGACAGGTGACCTATGCCTGACATACAAGACCATGTCCGATCAGGATTTGGTAGACATGCTCCACTGCAAGCAATCCACATCCACCAGAAACATGGGAGCTAAAGATTTGAACCTCAGCACATACATGTATAGGACATGCTGAAGGGACAGAGTCATAACTCAGAGGCATCTCAAACTCTAGCAGAGTATCCCAGTTCATGTTAGACAGAGTACCTCACTGACTCTCTTCAAGAGACATCTGGACAGCTGCATGTGGACAGGGGCACAGACTGGACAGAGGCATAGTCACATTATTCAATTATGTAAGGTGGTCATAATGTGTCACTACTAAGTCAGAGGCACAATATTTCGTATCTATGCAGTACACATATTACCACTATGAGGGGTGGCAATAGCAATATTCAACCTCATGGTTGGTGGCAACACACGATGCATTGTACACCATCCAGGTGCAATTAACCATAGGCAAGACTGCTCTGAAGTTTGTAGCATGTTACAGGCCATCCTCTGAAACTCAGGTACCTCACAGAGCTTTCATGAAAACAGTGGCCGGGATACATGTACCTGCAAACACCATCACACTGGGTGATCCCAACTATCCAAATATAGACTGGGATCAGTACTACAGCCACAACACTCTAGCCACAGGTTCCTAGAGTTCATACACTCACATGCCATGGAAGAACTAGTCACCATCCCCACAAGAGGAGACAACATAGTAGATCTCATCATCACAAACATGGGCTCACAATGTTCAACACCAGAGGTATACCCATCATTGGTGAGATCAGATCATGACCTACTCTCAGTGGAAGTCCACATCCCACCTCCACCCCAGATAGAAAAGACCACAGTGCAGAACCTCTCAGAAGCCGACTACACACTTCTAATGACTGTTGTGGTCTCTTTCAAAGCCCCCAAGCCAGCAGACACCATTACCCAAGCCACTGTATCACTTACAACTGCCTTCTACCAGCACCTTCAAGACTGCATGGATGAGGCAATCCCAAACAAAACACAGACTCGTTGTACCAGAGGCAAGCGCCCAGTGTGGTGGACCTCAGCCATAAACAAGCACTA
The DNA here is from genome assembly GCF_019279795.1 of Protopterus annectens. Classification (NCBI taxonomy): domain Eukaryota; kingdom Metazoa; phylum Chordata; order Ceratodontiformes; family Protopteridae; genus Protopterus; species Protopterus annectens. Next base: position 169,826,910 of record NC_056735.1, on the reverse strand, counting down.
CAACACAAGGAAGGAGGTACTACAAGATAGAGCGATATCCGTGGAAGGGTAGACACCCCTGCTCAATATAGGTGAAACACTGAGTTCCCCCATGAAATCATCCAAGGCGAATATTGGGAGTAAACCCACTAAGGGCTCACGGGACAACAATGAGGCCTTTTATAGATATGTTACACACCTGGGAGGAAACTCCCAGATATGCTCAGAATAGGCTCAGAATGGTGTAAATATCACTGAACCTATAGACATTGCCAACATACTGGCTGACAGGTTCAGTGCAGATTGCTCCACCCACCCCTCCACCACAACTGGAGAGATATGTATGAAAGAGGATTGTAGCCCCCCAAACATCTCAAATGCTCAGGTGGGAACTGCTCTATCCAAGGGAAAGGACGCAGCATCCATGGGACCAGATGGTGTCCCTGGTTTTGTGCTCCATGAACTCACTCAAGAATTCAACCCGCAGTCAGGGCAGCTGTATGATCTTAGCCTCAACTCAGGATATGTTCCCAAGGAGTGGCATATGTCAATGGTGGACCCACTTCACATGGGGGTGCCTCCACCGACCACGGAAACTACCATCCCATCAGCTTGACAAGCAGGGTCTGCTAAGCTATGGAGAAGATCATAATGGAAGTCATAGATGAGGACATAGGGGACTTGCAGACATTAGATCCAACCCAGTTAGGCTTTGTTGAGGGCAGATCATGCCTTTTAAACTTGGTTGACTGTTTCATAACAGACACCAAGGCCATTGACAAGGGCAAGGCACTCCACACAGCCTACCTTGACCTGGCAAAGGCTTTCAACACAATACCCCACTTGGGTATCATTGAAAACATCACCAGCTAAAATGTGAACCCATACATCACAGGATGGGTTGCAAACCGCTACGTGACAGAACAGACAGGTTCAGACTTGCTGGTGCCATGTCACACTCCACAACTGTCACAAGTGGTGTCCCACAGGGCTCAGTCCTGGGCCCACTATTGCTCAGCATCTACTTTTCAGAAGTACAAGCAAACACAGCAGGATTATGGCTGACAAAGTTTGAAGATGACTGCAGACTGGGAACCATAGTTGGACACCCATCTGACACAGACATCCTTCAGAAGGGTGTCATAGTCACGGATAACTGGTGCCAGAGCCATGGCCTTACATTACACACTAAACAATGCATAGCCATACCCTTTGGGAAGAACAAGGTTACCACTAGTTCCCATGTAGGTGGCAATCCTCTAAGCACACAGGAGGTTATCAGGGACCTGGGCACCCAGGTTGAGAGTAACCTTTGTTTGACACTCACGCTGCCAGGGTAGTTAGGTAGAACTTCTACATTGCCCACCTCATCATGCAGGGATTCACATCTAGATCCAGGGAGGTCATTGTTCCCCTGTACTCTTCACTCATTGGACCATTGATTGAGTGCAATGCCCCATTCAGCATGTATATGACCCGACACCTATGGCAATTGGATGGGCCCACAGATTCCTCGACAGGAGGAGAAAGGGTCTCAAACATATTTCTTATGCTGCCCGACTGGAGGAATTCCAGCTTGATTCCGTGACTTACCGCCTGCTCAGAGGTGACCTGTGCCTGACATCCAAGGCCATGTCCAAACCTGAGTTAATGTACACGCTTCACCTCAAGACCTCTACATCCATCAGAACTACAGTGGCAGGAGATTTAAACCTCAACACAGATATTAATAGGATGTGCTGGAGGGACAGATTCTTCAACCAGAGAGTCCCTATGCTGTGGAACAACATCCTGGTACATGTGAGGCTGAGTACCTCACTGGCTTTGTTCAAGTGAGATCTTAATCAATGGATGGGAGATTGCAGGTATGCCCCAGGGATAACCTCAGTATCACTGCTTGTCAGAGGCACAGCAATATAATGGGCAAATTATCCGTCAGAGTGAAGGTGCGGCAGACTCCACGGAACTCTGGTCTAGGCTTATAAATGCCCTAGGGCAGATAGCCTAGTATGAACCTGTGAACCTGTGAACATAGGCCTGGGGCAGTTGCTGCTATTAGGACAGTGGTCTGCAGCAAGCTATATAGTAGTAGTCAGTTTTAGCCATTGGTGTTTGACCATGGCTAATGCATGTTGCTTCTTGTTGTGGTAACAACAGGGGTGTGTGGTTATCCATGCCATTTATTGGTAGTCACCCTCATTTTGTATCTTGTTCCATGTTTTTGCACATGTACATCACTGTATGAGGTGTGACCCTGGTAGTGTCAGGGTGCTGATGTGCGCTTTGACCCTGTTTTCTATTACAGCACTGATATGTGCATTCCCTATACTGTGTGCATTTACACTGCACACATCTTGCTGTTTATACCTTTGGCATTGGGTAGCATTACATCTAGGTTCCTATCCCTTGTGATAGCTATGAGGTGGGTTTGTGTTTTTGTGGTTTATGATTGGTGAGGGTGGATGTTAGTCATGGTCCTCAGGTGTGCATATGATACATGGTATTACATTACTTAACACATGGCATTCATGCTCGGATGGTGCTGCAGGGCTGCCTCTGTCGGATGCACATACTACACTCCCTGTACATTTGGAAGCAGGTTGTGTCATGTTAGGCATCCCTGTTACTGTATGAGTGAGTCAGAGTGGGTATCAGTCCCAGTGTTCCTACTGACCAAGCATATGTGCTATGCGTTGCCTCTTTGCCAAGGCCAGGGCATACTGGGCACGCCTCCTTCTGCCTACTGGGACAAGGTCAGGTTGTTCCTCCTCCAAGTCACCCCTGCCTGTGGTGGCCTTGGCAATGGTGGGGATGTTTGGCCCAGCCCTGTGCTGGTCCTGCTGCAGCTGTTTCCGAGGATCATATTATGTAGCATAGCACATATCATGATCATTTGGGTACATGTAGTTGGTGTGTACTGCAAAGCTCCACCAGACGTGTCCAGACACCGGAACCGTGACTTGAGCAGCCCAAACACACGCCTATGATATTACGTGTTTGTGCGTGTGCCTCATTATGGCGCTCCGGATCGGGTGTGTGTGCATTTGTGATGGGTGTCATCAGCGACGGGTCAAGTGCATAACCAGCATCCCCCACTAGGTGACCGTGTGGAAAGTCCCCATTGGCAAATGATTGGTAAAGCTGCGACAGATGCCAGATGTGGGAATCGTGGTAGCTACCAGGGCAGCCAGCACACACATTCATTATTATGCCCTGGGCATCACACACGACCTGGCAGTTGATGGAGGGGTATCCCTTGCGGTTAATGTAGACTCTACCCCGCTCACCGGCTGGTGCCTTGATGCGTATGTGCGTGCAGTCTATTGCACCCAGCACCTCAGGGTATCCCGCTATTTGCTGGAAGAGACGATATTGCTGGCCACAACCTCACGGTCACTAGGGACATATATATGATCACTGACATGTGGTGACATGGCATCCAGGAACTGGTGCAGTACCCTGGAGGCTGATGCCTGTGATATCCCCATCATATCGCCAGTTGGTCTCTGAAAGGTACCTGTTGCTAGTATTCTTAGGCCAGCACATACCTTGGTTTCCACTGGGATGGGTTCCCTCTGTTGGTTCTGTGTGTGAGGCGTGGCCTGCACAGCTCAACAATCTGCTGCAGGAGCTCTCTGTCCACTCTATAGCGCCTACTATCTCCAGCTCATGTAACCCATGGTAGGTGACCCTAGGCCTGTATACTCTTCTCCTTCTCCTCACTCTGGGTTGTCTGTCAGCATCTGCATTATCACCACCCTCGCACCGCCTATGTCTGATTATAACAGCTATGGCAGCCCCTAGCATTTCTGCTCTGAGTTCAGCTTTTTCAGGTTTCAACTCTGATAGCTTAGTTTCTGGCAGTATCTCTTGTGAGAAACAGCCTGCACTGCTCTTTGTTGTGTTTTAAGTGCTGGGTTGGGCTTCTAGTCTGCCTGTGTAATTGCCTGCTTCTAATTGTTTCCACCAATTAACTTTAGTAGTATCTTCTGGCAGTTTCCTGTATTTTGGTTGTTTCCTATTTCCTCTCTGTTTCCTGAGGGGAGCAATGTGCACACCGGCTTAAACACGCCACAGTAACGTAAACGCTGTACACATCCCTACACAGTGTTACACGCCACACACATCCTTACACGGTGTTAGCTAGGCTGATTCATGCTAAAACGCCAAGACACCGCCTTACACACGCAGCACGCCACAAGAAACCGTTGTAAACAGTTTGCAACACGCCCCACATGTTGAACCTGCCTTACACGCCAAGCACACGCCAAGATGCACGTATTTCAAGAAACTTAGAGTGTAGGGATAGCGTATGCCCTCAATTTCTTGACATTCCCAGTGTTCTGTTGGGACACACCTCCCTCCCTGATGTCTGTCTGTCATCTCTTACCTTACATTGCCCTCCAATCTGGTACATTTCTTTCTATCCTTCCCCCATGATGTCACCTACCTCTTACTCTGTTCCTCCCCTTCTCTAACTCTTACACGACTCAGAAAGTGCTCATTACTTATGTGGCAGTGTGATTCAGTATTGTAAGCCTCATTTACATAGGATTGCCTAGTAATGCTTAGTTACATATCTTACACGGAGCTTCCCCACCTTGACAACCACTAAACGGAGGCCATATTGTTTTTGCTCTGCAAGTCCCTCCATTGACATTTCATGTAATACATAAATCCCACAATTGTGGGCTTATAAGCTTCGGTTTTCAGTTTTAGGTAGCGCACCCCTTTTGCGTCCGTGTGCGCTACAGTTAAACACATAAATCTCGTGAAAAAAAAAAAGTTATATAATTTGTTTTTGCAACATTTTTTCATGCCAATGGCCACATATTTGGCCATTGGCATGCTTAATGTAACAAATGCACCCTTTATTTGGAGCTGACATAGCTCCGTTTTTAATTTTGCAGAAATGTACTCAGTTGTCAGCTGAGTACATTTCAGTAGTTAACACGTCCGTTACACGGACTGGTTTGGCTTGTGGATCGCTCACATACCTCATTTGCATATCTTGGAGCTGCAAATGAGGTATTGAGCATTTCCACGCCCACTCCGTGTAAGAGACGTGTTAGCTGTCTCTTACACGGAGATTTGGGCTGTTGCTGAATCAGGAGGCTTACACGGAGGCTTACACTACTCTTGAACTCCGTGTAAGCCTTCCTGAATCTGGCCCATTATTTTTTGAGTGACTTTTCTGAAGCAAATGTGTGATGGCTTTTGTTTCATGTTAAACATTTTACTGTAAATAAAGTGTGCCAAAACTAAACTACTGTCTCCAGTATATTTTGAATGTAAGCAAGTCTGAATATATCTTGCTGGTTACAGATCTAAAACAAAAGGAAGTGTGATGCATTTGGTAGTGTATATGTGTGTGTGATTTGTGTGTGTGTGTGTGTGTGTGTGTGTGTGTGTGTGCGTGTGTGTGTGTGTGTGTGTGTGCGTGTGTGGGTGTATGTGTGTTTTTGCATGCTCATGTGCAAGTGTCACTTATTCCTGGGGTGTACCTGTGTAACATTTACAAATAGAGCTGCAGAGTGACATATGTCACTCTGCAGCTCTATTTTTTTTTTTGCTTTTATTTAAAAGGGATAAAGCATAATGTTAAATTTATAAAAATATAATAGTAGTAACCATGGAGGATGGATTTTACAACAAAAAAAAAATAAAATAACGCTGATCACATTAAAGAGTTTTTGTACGGTGTAACTCTGCAGACTAGAAATAAACATTTTGAATAAAACAATTAGGTCAGTTGTTAGAATCTCAAAAATTATGAGGAAGCATTTATTTTAACAATGGAGAATCCACTCAAACTGAATTTGCCAGGGCAACAATGTCTTCAAAGAATGTCATGCATTTAATATGTTTTCATCTGCAAATACTGGAATACAAGTCTATCCAAGAACTTTATTTGACTGGGGAATATTGCATTTGTCATTGGTTGAGGCAGATGGAATTTACTGTAGTGTGGAAAGCAGACTGCTGCGGTGAGAGAGGTCATAAGTTATATAGCTCATTGCAGTCATGCTGCCAGCTAACCCTTTACAGCATTCATTTATGATGCTTTTCATATATTTGTTTTGAGGTTTTGCTTACATTTTACAACATTCTCTACCAGCTTGACAGCTTTGCTGTGTTTATTAAACAACACAAGCTGGTATGAGGAAAGACCAACGAGCATACATGAATTCGACAGCTCAGACAAGTTGTTGCTATGCCTACTGCATAAGGACTTGCTACAAAAGGTAAGGTCATATTTGCAGCAAATCATGGGTTATCACAGTACACAACAACATATATAACACACTGGATGAGCTCCCTGCTGAAGAAGTAGGGAAGTGCAGTCCAGCCTACTGGCAGACAGGAATGTCATATTTAATTAACAGACCGCCAGTAGGCATCAATGAGTTAATCCTATACTAATCACCTCAGCTTTTCTTTATTTCTTTTCATTCATCTTTGTATGGATACAAATAGCTTCCTTAAACTTTTGTTTATAACGGTGCCAAATTTTACCTGCTGTCATTACCGGCGGTTCTAGTTGGGTCAATAAAATATCTTTCATGCATTTACCAAACGGAGTGCTAGACATTGAATACATTGGGAATTGTCAATACCTTACATAATCTTCTCTGACAACAGCTTGCAACCCTATTTGCACTGACGTCTGGTCTGAAAAATGTTAGTTCTACTATTATATCTCTTATCCAGCATGACTGCAATGAGGCTATGTAACTTATGACCTCTCTCGCCGCAGCAATACTTCACAAATAGGATTATCAGCCTCAAACAAATGCCCTACACAGACCGTCTCAAAAAACTCCAGCTTTACTCTGTCGCATATCGCCTACTCAGAGGAAATCTCTGCCTAACATACAAAGATATGTCAGAGCCAGAGCTATTGGACGTGCTCCACTTAAAGAAATCCCAATCCCTCCGAGCTACATGCTCTAGGGACCTAAACCTTGTCACCACAATAAACAGAACATGCTGGAGTGATAGATTCCTGTCCCAGAGACTTCCCATACTCTGGAACAAAGTACCTATCTATATCAAACAAAGCTCCTCATTAGCACTCTTCAAGAAAAATCTTGATGATTGGATGGGAGATAGGAAATTCACCCCGGGGATCACTTCTGTGGCTCTGCTTGACAGGGGCACACGAAAATTATTTTCTTGGATGGCAAAAGCCAGGGTACTCTTTGGCTAGGCTTATATAGGCCCTAGGGCCAATAGCCTAGTACCTACCTATGAACCTATGAACCCTAGATACATACTTAGCATATATTAATATTTATCCATATTATATTATCGTTCATGTTTTAAAGAATAAAACATAAAACATATTTCATGGTTTACTATCATTTTCCCGATGTGAGTTTAGTCGATTTTCACTAGTGCGAAACGGCACTTTCGCACTATGTAAAAACCGAAGTTTCACAATGTTAAAACCTGCAGATCGCACTATAGTGGGGATCGGGAAATGTACCCTTTCCCTCACTGTAGTGCGATCCCGGAGTTTGTATATATATATATATATATATATATATATATATATATATATATATATATGTAGCAGGGGTGTGGGGAGCACAGCCCCCCACATGGGGGGGTGCAGGGGGGCTTGCCCCCCTGCTAACTTGTTGTTTAAAGTGCAACACACAGTGATCCTTTTCCCAGAAGTGTGGTGACTGTTCGAAAATGTCGAAGTCAACATTTACAGTCACCGCAGTTTTTTTTTCATTCATTAATTTGAATTTTGTGGTTTTGGTTCGAAATAACCATGATTTGCTGTTGTGCGAGCTGGTGAAATGATAGTAAACCTATTTCATCCCACTGTCACTCATACAGGGTACACACATCGACTAATACTAAATAATTACTTTATTTTACTTAAATTTTCTCCATACTTGAAAAGTAATGCTTGTTCAGGCCCCATCAACATCTTCATTCCCCTAAATTCATATTCAGATCTCCTGATAAAAGCAACAAGCCCTCATGGAATGCCATGTACTGCATAAGTATTATTTTAAATTGTCTGATACTAGATCTGAGAGGTAAATAAACAGATATTACTGTTTTTGGTAGATGCCCTTGACTCTAGCACAGCATTCTTCAGGGTCCATTAACTGTTCTTCAATTTCAAGCAGCCATTCTGCTGCTAAATGTTGGCCATTCCTCCTCTACATGCTCATCTGTTGCCTCACAGCAAGAGGTTCTCTGTTTCGATTCTCGGCTGGAGTGCCTTCTGTGTGGAATCTGCATGTCCTCCCTGTGGCTGAGTGAGTTTTAAAGACATTCAGGTAGGTGCGTGTGTTTGTGTGTGTGTGTGTGTGTGTGTGTGTGTGTGTGTGTGTGTGCGTGTGTGCGTGTGTGCATGTGTGTGTTTGTGTGCCTACTGTGAAGGTTGGGTGCCAGGCTGGCAATTCGACACAAAACTCCACTGCCAATCAATCTGTGGACCGGTGATCCGCTGTGGCGACCCCTAATGGGAGAAGCCGAAAGACAATGCTTATATGCTCATCTATAAATGGTGCTTCCACCCACTGAATACCCATGCTCAATTTAACATTCTCCTACTCTCTTAAATAGGCATCTGCAAACTCACTAAGTGGACTTTGATGTTTTTATAACAATGGTTATTGTCTCTTTTTACCAGATTAGTGATACTACTCATATTCCATCTTATCATATTTATGAAATCCATACCTCAAGAAAATCTTTTATCATGCTTCCTTTTGCTTGTATTTGTCCTCATGCACTACTCCTTGCCCCCACAACATAATTACATTTATTTATGTCAGTATTCATAGTACCCAGTTCTGAAAGGTTGTAGTGGTAATCCACAAAAAGTGACACTATGTCTTTATGCAAATGGTCAGCAGAGGTCACTCAGATTATGGAAATATGGAGGTGTTTTGGTAAACACATCTCCCTACAGCAGAATAGTAATATGCTTAAGGCATAAACATTAAGGAGAGAGTTACTATGAGGATAAGACACCTTAGATATTGGCATGTTACTATGACTCATAGTGATAAATGCAGAAGGGTATCATTTCCATTCAAAATGGTTAAAGGAACCTGAACTTACGTGAATATATAATTTAACAACACCATGGATAAGTGGAGTTAGGAAATTGCGGACTCTGAAATATTAATATGAAACAACTCAAATGAGGTAAGATGGGGAAACAGTTTATATACTGCTGACATTTACTGCTTGTGCATAGATGGAGAAACAAGTGAAGGGGTTGTTGAGGAAAAATATTTGGTGTCATTTAATGCTTGTGCATACATGGTTAAACTACTGAAGGGGTTGCTGGAATAACTAACTTCTACTGATGTTATCTGAATGCTTGTTCATACTTGGAGAAACTACTGGAGGGATTGATGAGGAAATATTTTATTCTGCTGTCATTTGAGTACTTGTGCATATTTGGAAAAACTGCTGAAGAGATTGCTGGGAGAAATAACCAATTTTGTGTCATTTAAGTGCTTGTGCATACATGGTTCATGGAATGCAAAGTAGATACAAGATGCACAGCAATGGCTTTTACAATGGACATGCATACAATGCAGTGATGAATCACAAGTATACTTCACTAGCATACGCTGCTTTACACAACTTCTCATTAACATCTCATTATACTTCCTTTGTTTACACTAAATCTTAGGCATTGAACATTAACATAAATGGTGTCTATGAATCATTGTCTATTCTCACTAGTGGACATCGCAGATACTTAAAGTTCGTTCACACAGCAACTATAAATACAGGCCTTAATTATTTGCAAAATCAAGTCAGTCCATGAATTCCTTAACGTGTCCAGCACTAGCCATATAACTCTTGCTAGAAAGGTCTTTCTCCCTCAATGTGCCCATTTGTAATTCAGAAACATGTTAGCCACAATAAGGTAAGACCTCATTATTGGCTAATTTGCATGTTTCTTAAATTGCAGCTACTACCATGACATGCAGATCATTACTGATCTACATGAAGCAGTAATATCCTTTTATTTATGGAGGCAGTGGCATTCTACCAGTCACTATCTCACATACACACACACACACACACACACACACACACACACACACATACACACTAGTATACAAACAGGAACACACACGCACACACACACACACACACACACACACACACACACACACACACACACATGCGCGTGGGTCTACTTCTTCTGTTCGAAATTACACTTTATTGAATGCCAGCTAGATGAGTCTACTTTAGCGAAAGTGCATATGCATGAAAAAGTAGTTTCATGAAAAACACTTCATCGACATAAAAAAACAAAAAAAATACAGCAAACACATTTCTGCAGGGAGGCAAGCCCCCCCTGCATCCCTCATGTGAGAGGTTGCGCCTCCCACACCTTTGCTTCTTATATATACTAACTCTGAAATCACACTGTGGTGGGGAAAAGGGAATATTTCCCTATTCACACTGTACTGAAATATATAACAACATCTATAACATTAAAGCTTCCCCTCGTATACACCACTTAAACATCAATGCACCTGCACTGCCACAGGATCCCTGAATGCTGACTGTTCTTCTCTGAACTGTTTTTCACAAAGTGCATTTTCATGCAAATGCACTTTTGCTAAAGTGGACTCGTCTATCTGGCATTTGATAAAGTGTAATTTCAAACACACACCATAGTCCTTGTATCTGTCCCTACCCTATCTGCTTTTCCATGGTTTTCCACAACCCTTTGATAGTTGGAGTGTCATTATTGCACATATCTATTAGGCACTGAAGGTCTAGTGTATCTCCCCACCCTCCAATCCTCATACTTTTATAGCACTTTACTCCATGAGTCATCCCTTGTGTTCAGTAGATTACCCCAACCACCATTATGTTGTCACTGCCATTACAGCACTTCACTTTATCCCTGATGCCCAGTGGTTTCCTCACTCTGATACTCATAAAAACATTGTTGCCATTACTGCACTTTAAAAGCAGTCCCTGGTGTCCAGCGGTCCCCAGCCCACACTCTTTTCCTCATTATAATGTCAGTGTCCTTATGGCACTTTAAAATGAATCCTTGGTGTATAATGTGCCCCCAAGCTCTCTAGTACCATCAGTACCATTATGGCATTTTAAAGATTAATCCCCATTGTCTAGTGCACCCTGTCACCACCCTGTGCCCTGTAGTAGCATTGGTACCGTTATGGCACTTTAAAGAGTAATCCCTGGTGTCTAGTGGTTCCTTTCATCATGTTTATGTGGGACAGTTGAACATGGTCTTTTGGCTATGTCAAATACTGCAGAGTGGTGGGGGCTGTCTGTGTAGATGTCTTTCTGGAGGCAGTTCAAGGAGATAGCACATGGCTAATTAGCATCAGCCTTTCCCCCTAGAATGCCTCATTAGCATTCAGCAAGTCCACAAGGCCAGACTTTCACTGTGTTGCACACCTTCACATTAGTAGATCATGACATAGCAAGTAAGGATAGTTACTGAATCAGGGAAAGGTACCATGATGTGTACACAAAGGTATACATGTCATGGTACCTTCATGAATTTGTCCAGATATTTTTTTCTTGTAGCCATTCACCATTACCACATAATATTTTTTCTCAGTTACCCAAAAAAAAAATATTTCCATCTGATATCTAGCTTGTTATTTCCATTGTTTCAACTCTACCATCATATGCTTCATTTTAATTGCCCAAACAAATGAGATGTGACTTGAACTGCATTTTTACTGAGTCATTTAAATCATAAACCCATCGACCTCCCTCTGTCAACATAACTCTGAAAGTACAGCATTCCCCACGTATCTTTCAAGGTCGGGACATCTTCTCCAATTTCAACACCATTACTTTGTCTCTGACCAACAAACGTGGTGGCCATAAGCATCATGCCACCTTAAGAGACTTCAAAGATGCCATCCCCAATCAGAGTTGTTCCGAAAGAACAGTACCAGTGCACTTTTCCTTAATTTCCATTCTGACATATCAATGCTCATAAGTTGGCCATATTTCACTTCTGAGCCTTCATTGCTACTGATGTGTCAGTAAAATACTGCAAATATGCGATATTCGTCCATCCCATCATATCACCTACATAACCCTACAAACTTCATCCTACTTAGCAAATACATTCTTCCTATACCATTCCACAGTAATAAAAGTTGGGGTAGTCACTGGGTTCTAGTAGGTAACAATGTGGCTCTTTCATTTCTTGACGGCCCACTATCATTAATATTTCTTGATAACCCTTCCCCTTTGTACTATATATATAATGTATATATGCACTATCTTCCATTATATTTTCCATTTTAGTTTTAAATCTCTCCTGTATTATTTTCATAAAGTCCTTATAATCATTATGATTTAATACTATCGCTCTCCAGTTTTTTAATTGTCTTCTATCTTCCATCTTCCATAAGAATTTAAGTATTCCACTACATAATTATTTACACATAAAACCTTCATTTAACCATTCATTCAAAATCTTTAAAAATATTTTTTTGTTACCAATCCCTTAAATTTTTATACAGTTCATACCACATTTTATCTGGTCCTGCAGCTGAATCTATACTTACTTGTCCTAATCCTTTATGTAGCTCATTTAAAGAAATCTCCTTTTCCAACTCTTTATTTTTTTTTCTGTTAACTTTTTATTTTCCATGTTTTTTTCACTACCTTCTTTTAAACATTTCTTGCACATATTGTATAACACTATTAATAACATTTTCCTGAGTTCTTTCTATTTCTCCTTTTATTTTTTTGTTTTTGTCATTAAACTACCGTCATCCTTTACTAATCTACTTAAGTAATTTGATACTTCTCTTTTTCCTTATAAAAATATATTTGCTCATATAGCACTTCTCATATTTTTTCTTTATTTCTTTTATACAATTCTTTTTTCTTTGTCCAAGTACTTTTTATCATGTTCTAAATCTTCCACTGCATTGTTATATGTTCTTTTATATTTTTCTTTCTCTAGATTTCTCTCATCATATTGCGCACTGGTACCAGGACTGGAAAAGAGGACAGTGTAGAATCCTCAAAACATGGAAACAGTACTACAATGAGGCTAGGCCAAGCCCAGAGGGAGGATGCCCCCCCCCCCTGTTGTAGAAGGAAGTAGTAGTCCACAAAAATAAAAAAAAATTGATAGGCCAAAAAAGAGCCATAAAGATGATAAAGTGGACTATTGAGGATAAGAAATAAATTATGTATTGTAACTACTATGTAAAAAGTCCAGAATTTCCAGATACAAGATATACAAAATGATTAAGAGAGAAGTTAGAGGAAAGAAAAATACTTCCACAAGAAAAATTGTCAGAAGCTTCAAATGAAATGTTGTGTTAATTAATACAACAGATTTGTGAAAAACAGCATATAGATAAAGAAACATTGATCTGTTTGGGAAAAAAAGCATCTGAGTTAGTGCAAAAATATAAACAACAAACCCAAGAGATATTTGAAAAGTATAAAAAAGAAATATGGACATGGGAAAGAAAGAGAGATTTGATATGGTGCAATATTTATGCAAAGGAGAAAGCCAAATTAATTAATGTAAAGAAGGCAGCCCAAGAAATACAGGCAAAGGTATCCGGATATGGAAAATTTCACAATAAAAAAATAATATCACAATGGTGAAATGTAGAAAAGAGGATTAGTAAAGTAGAAGTTAAAAAAATAGAAGTTGAAGTTATGGAGTGCCTGCAAAGTAAAGGATTTGGTGTAGAAGGTCTAACACAGGTTACATCACAGCAGGATGTAGTAAGTCCCCAAAGTAGGGAGAAACAGGAAGATCAAGAAACATCTGAAGAAGAAATATGGACATGGAAAGGAAAAAGAGATTTAATATGGTATAATATTTATGCAAAGGAAAAAGCAAAACTAAACAATACAAAAAGAGCAGCACCAAAGATATTTGAAGAGAACTACAGGCAAAGGAATCTGGACATTTTATCCCAGGGATAAAAATTCAAAGAGGGATATTTCAGGGTGACCCTGTCACCTCTGCTATTCTGCCTTGCAGCTTAGGCCATGGCTATAATTTGGCTCCTAGAAAACAACAAAATGTAAAGACTTCCCATCTTCTCTTTGTTGATGATTTAAAACTGTATAGCCCATCAGATGAGGAACTGAAAGCACAACTGCAAGTTGTCAAACCTTTTCAGATGATATAAGAATGTCATTTGGTCTTGATAAATGTGCAAAAGCAACATTTAAAGCAGGAAAACTGCAGTGTCAGGAAAACATCAGTCTGGGACAAGAATGTGATATAAAAGAACTTGAGCAAGAAGGAGTGTATAAATATTTAGGAATTGGTAAAGGATCAACAATAAAACATGAACAAATGCGAATAAAACTTAGTAAGGAATACTTCAGAAGACTTAAATTAATCCTAAAAAAAGCACTGACATCTAGGAACAAAATCTAAGCTATAAACCAATTTGCCCTTCCTGGTCCCAAAACATGTTGGATAGATTAGACAGGAAAACAAGAAGGATGCTGTACGCTCACCGAATAATTTATAAAAATCAGTGTATACCAAGATTATATACTCCCCATTCCGAAGCAGGGATGGGCCTCCTTGAAATTGATTACATGTATAGATCAGCAACTGTGGGACTCCACACGTATCTGCTGACCTCACAAGACCCAAACTTAGTGAAAGTGTTGAAACATGAGAAGAATAAGTCTAAGATGACTTGTCTACTTAATTTAGCAGAAGCATATCGGTGTCAAGCAGGAATGGAAATCAAACTAGAAGTAGATAAAAATCAGGCAGCAACTGAATGTGCGAAAAAGCAAAAGAAAGAATATAAGATGAAGGACCAGAAGAGAAGACAAGAAATGTAGAAAAAGCACAAATATAATTGCAAGTACAGAAACCTTCTGGAAGAACCTCATGTTGATCAGGAATGAACGCAGGGATGGTTAAGGAGAGGTGAATTCAAACCAAGAGATGAAAGGTTAATATTGGTGACCCAAGATAGTGGGCTACGTACACATTGGTTTACAAAATCTATTGAACATGTGGGACTAACAGACAAATGTAGGTTTTGTAAAACTGAATTGGAAACAGTTGCACACCTTGTTGTTGGCTGCAACATACTAATGGCAGAAGAACTGTATACTGAAAGGCATAATAATGTGGCAAGATTGTTGCACTGGGGATTGTGCAGTCGTTATGGTATTAAAGTGGCTAAAAACACTGGAAACATGAGCCACAAAGCATCATAGAAAATGATGAAGTTTATATCAGACAGGACTACCCATTACCAACAGTTCAAAAGACAGATGCTAGAAAACCGGATATAGTGGTCCAAGAAAAGAAGACAAGAGTAGCACTGATCATGGAAATCACCACACCCAGTGACTACAGTGTCTTGCGTAGATAGAGACTCAAAGTCATAAAATATCAGGATCTGCATGCAGAAACAAGAGCAATGTGGAAGAAAGATACCCAGACAGTTGCAATAGTAGTAGGAGCAACGGGTCTTATAAAAAAGAATTTACAATCATATTTAGATATTTTACAAATCCATGTAACTCCATACGAATTGCAGAAGGAGTCATTACTGGGCACATTGCGGGTGCTGGGAAGAGCACTTTTGGCTGACTTTAAAGATTGAAAGAATACTCATTTCATGAACTTTAATCGTACTTTGACTAAGGAATGGAGTCCATTCCCCTCATGGTATTAGAAACTCAAAAGACTTGGAGATTAAAAAAGCATGAAACCACTGTGAAAAACATTTTTATATTTTTCCTTAAGTATCATCTACCATTCAGACCAGTTTTTATAAAATGTCCTCATAGTAATATGATCTTTTCATAACTGTATTACTAATCTCTTTCCTTTTTCATTCCATGCTTTCTCATTCTCCTTTTTAATTCCTTTGTCTATTTTTATGTATCCCTTGTTTTCCCTTTTCCTCTAGCCATATTGCAAAATGATCAGAAAATCCTGTTTCAACTGCCTCTCCTTCTCCTATACCTAAACATTCTGATACTATAAAATACTCTATTTCAGTTCTATACATCCCCCTTTTGTAAGTCCATGAATATTTGACCCAAAGTTTTAACTTACCACATCTTTGAACTTCAAACATTTTTCTTATATCATTTCCTTTCTTTTTACTCTTGCCTCTTAAATCACAATTAAAGTGTCCTGTTATTATAATATTCATATTTATCAGTATGTAGTCTAAAATCTGACAAAATAAGCATTCTCTTTCTTTACAGTTAGTATAAACATATAATGTTATAATTCTATATACTTGTTCTTTCCATTTTAAATCTACAATGGTTAATCTTCCCATTTTTGCTAAAATTGCATCTATTGTCTTTACTGTATTTCTACAGAACATAGCTATTCCAAAATATTTCTCATTTCCCAAATTCTAGATTATCTTTCCTCCATATAGTTTTTGTGTTTGTAACCTTTCTTTATTTGTTAAAAATAATTACATCTACATCACACGTCTTACACAATTCCAAAATCCCTATGTGTCTTACTATATTCTTAATGATGTTTACATTTGCAGAAAGCACTCTAAAATTTTCTAAAATTTTCATTTTCACATTTCTTTAGATTCATGGTTTCATAAATTCATACCTAATTACCAGGATAGCTTTCATAACAGGCCATTTTTAACCTTGCCAATTTCCCTCCGAAAGGTGAAAATCAGCCATTATTCCTTGCATTTGGGAACCCAGCACCTTAACCATTATACCAACCATTAGCTATGAGTATTCTTTTACATCCATTTCCTTTCTTTTTTCTATTGTACATATCCCTTTAAATTTTCTTTTTCTGTCTTTTATCATTTTACAGATAGAATTCCTTATTTTTCTTTTACTAACTCCCAATTTATGTCTTCTTCACCTATTTTAGAAACCACTTCTATGTCATCTTTATTATTTTTTCTTATCTAATTTTTCTTCTATTTCTACTACTTCTAAAATTTCTTCTCTTTCTTTTTCATAGGTTCATAGAATCATAGGTGTTAACTAGGGTAAAAACCACAAGGCCCTTTTTAAGTCTAGCTATGCATCCCAAATATCTGACAACTTCTGATACCCTTGATAAGTATAAACATGGGCTTGGGAGACAAAACATTTACAAGTAGGGGCCTGGGAGATGAGCCATATACAGGCTGCCCATTAGAGACATAGGTGCCAAATTAGGGATGAATGTCCTGTTCCTAATCCAATTGTCCAAGTTACACTTGAATTAGGTTGAGGAGGAACTCTGCTTCACATGGATGGGGAGCTTGTTCTAGAGAATGGGTAGTCTCTGGGATACACACCTGTCTCTCCAGCAGGTCCTATTTATAAACTAGGCAAGGTTTAAATCTTTAGAACAGGTAATTTTGGTGCTGTTTGTTTTGTGGATACACAGGAAGTCCATCAGAGTGTGGTCTGAAAGCATAGATTTCCCCTCAACAGGCTGTAGGAGACGGAATACAGGAATAGGGCCTTGTGGCAGTCTTTACAGGACATTTTATTTATACCCTGCATTCTTTTAGTGAGGAACTTCTGTGGATGTTCTAATTGTTGGATATGCCTGGTTATGTACATACCAAAAGAGGCATTATATTCAATGATAGGTCTGATGAATGCCAAATACAGTGGAACAATGACTTCCTTGGACCTAGCTGCCATACCTTTTTCTACAAGTTGCACAACATATAATGATTTCCTCACTGCTGTAGACTAGTGATGGTCAAAGGATGGATTACTGTCTATGTGTGTCCCCACATCCCTGACTACTGGGTCAGTTCTTAGGGATCTTTGCCAATAGGGTGGATGACTTCCTGAAGGATACTATTATGCATTTCTCAGCATTTAGTTTTAGTCCACAGCTCTGACAACAGTTGTTTCTCTATGTCAGCCCTTCCAGGAGAACATTTGTGTCAGTGTCAGATTCAATGACAGCTCCTAATTTGTAATCATCTGCAAATGTTGCCAGCCATAGGCCATTAACATTAGCCTTGACTTCAGAGAAGTAAATGGAAAAGAAGGGCAGTCCCAGGACTGATCCCTGAGGAAATCTACTTGTGACTGGCCTCTTTGTAGAGGTGGACTCCCAATTCTAATTTCCTGGGTTCTGTCTGTGAGCCAGATGGCTATCCACTGGGTGACATAAGAGTTTGTATGTAACCTCTTGAATCTGTCAACAATGCCTGAGTAGGGTATTTTGTCAATGCATTGGCCAGGTCAAAGTAGGCAGTCTGCACAATTTTGCCCTTATCCATTGCTTTGGTGACCTTCTTAAAGAAGTCTGCCAGGTTGAGTAAGCATGACCTGCCCTTGACAACACCTAACTGGGTTGGGTGCAGTATCTGGAGGTTTCCTATACCATTATTGATCATTTCCATGATAATTCTTTTCCATGGCTTTGCATATGAGACTAATGAGACTTATGGATCTGTAGTTTCCAGGGTCTGTAGATGAGCCACCTTTCTGCTAAGGGATGACTGTTGCCTTTCTGCATCCATGAGGCATGAAGCCTGTTTGGAGGCTACAATTAAATAGCAATTCCAGTGAGCCTGATAGGTCATGTTTCATGCTATTTATAAGGCATTCTGGGACATTGTTTGGGCCCATTGGTGCAGTGTTCTTGGCCTTATAGAGCGCATTAAGGACCTGTTCCCTAGTGATAGCAGGAGGAGTTATATCTGACGGTATTTCCTGAGGGAAGGTTGAGGGGAAAGAAGGGTAAAGTTGGAGTTAAATTTGCTGGTCATTAGGTTTGTTATATATTCTGGCTCAGTATAGGTGGGTCCATTCACAATTAGCTATGCACACAACTGTGTATTACCATTGAGGACCCGTACATAGCTAAAGAACGCAGTGAAACTGTCCTTGGCTTTGGAGGTCAAATTTACATCAAATTTCACTTTGGTAGACTTTATTTGATCTCTGAGTTATTTGTTAAGTTTGATGAGAGTGCTTTTTATCCTGCTGGGTGCTGCACCTCCTAATTTTGCCATGATTTTCTTTGTTCTGTTATAAAGCCTATTTATGCTGTGATTCCACAAGGGTGGCTTGTTTTTTGAGGTAATCCTGTACTTCTTCCTGATGGGTACAGCTGCCTCTATGCAGCTATTAACATGCTTGTATAGAGTTTCTCTGAACAATTCTGCTTAGGCAGCAGTGTTTTCAGGGTTTATGGGAGCTTGAAATTTTGCCAAAATATTGCTTAATAGTATGAAGTTCCTTACTTTTTTTTCATTTTTGCAATCCAACCATAAATGCCCAATTTTCTTACATTTATTACATTTTAATTCATGTTGCATCATGTCCCATTTCCCCATAAATATAACATTTTCTTTTATCACAGTTACTTATTAAATGTCCTTTTTTCCAAAAAACAAAAACAAACAAAAAAACAAGACAAAAAAGCATGTTTTTGGTTGTCCCCAGTATTTTTCAACACCAATATTTCCCTGGTTGGTGTATATATTTTTTCTCTTTTTATTTTAACACAATATTAACACAATATTATAACCCAAATATTACAACCCAATCCATTAGTCCATAAGCCCCTTTTATCAAAAACATTTGCAGTGTCCAGTATTTCTTTACATAACGTTTCCAAATGTCCTTTTATAGTCTCTCTTTCTACCTCTGTTCAAAGTTGCACACAAATTTTCTTTTTTGTTTCCCTGTTAAATGTTTTTATCACATAAATACTCTATGGTTTACAATCTTTCTTTTTTCATATTCAACAAGAAAAATTTTAATTGAAAAAACAGTTTCAAATATAATGTCAAAAAATGTCTCTTTGTTAATAAGAATAAATGCTCTTACCACACGTGCTTTTATACTTAAAGTAGCTATTAAATTGTCCCACACTTCATACCTGTCCATTTCTTTGTCTTCTTTATTTTGAATCTTTATCACATACTTCTGTTTTCATTTTCTTATGCCTTCTTTTCTGCTACTTCATTTTTGCCTTCTTTTACTTTCTCAGCATGTTTTTTTTCACTTCACCACTATTCTTCAGAACTGTCTCTGCATCCTCCTTTTGTATTTTCTCCATAATGTACCCCCAAGAAGCATCTCTTTCATTTTTCTGGATGACTTTGCACCACCATTTCTTCAAGTAAGTCATCCAACAACCCTCCTGACTGCAGGATTGTAATTATACATCCATCATTTGCCGACTCATCTTCATCAAACATATTTCTTTAAAACATCTCCTCCAAATCCTGCATACATTCTCTGATCTCAATATTTTCTTTCTCCTCCTTTGTATGGAGTTACATGTATTGGTAACATATCTAAATAGGATTCTAGACTCTTTGTTTTATAAGACCGATTGCTCCTACTACTATTGGAACTATCTGGGTATCTTTCTTCCATATTGCTCTTGTTTCTGCCTGCAAGTCCTAATATTTTTTGACTTTGTGTCTCTTTGTATGAAGGTTACTGTAGCCACTGGGTGTGGTGATTTCAATGATCAATGCTACTTTTGCTATCTTTTGAACTGTTGGTAATGAATGATCACATGTGATGTAGACTTCATCATTTTCTATGATGCTTTGTGGTTCATATTTCCAGTGTTTTTCAGCCACTTCAATACCATAATATTTGCACAATCCCCAGTGCAGCAGTTTCGCCACATTATTATGCCTTTCAGTATAAAGTTCTTCAGCCATTAGTATGTTACAACCAGCAAAGAAGTGAGCAACTGTTTCCAATTCTGTTTTAAAAAACCTACATTTGTCTGTTTCTCCCACATGTTCAGTGGAGTTTGTAAACCAACGTGTACATAGCCAACTATCTTGGGCCGCCAATCTTAACCTTTCATCTCTTGGTTTAAATTTGCCTCTCCTTAACCCTTCCTACATTTGTTCCTGATCAACATGAGGATCTTCCAGACATTTTCTATACTTGCAACTATATTTATGCATTTACCACATTTCTTGCCTTCTCATCTAGTCCTTCACCTTATATTCTTTCTTTTGTTTTTTGGCACATTCAGTTGCTGCCCGATTTTTATCTACTTGTGGTTTGATTATCATTCCTGCTTGATATGCTTCTGCTAGCCTCAGCAGGGCAGTCATCTTAGATTTATTCTCCTCATGTTTCAAAACTTTCACTATGTTTTTTGGTCTTGTGAGGTCAGCAGATATGTGTGGAGTCCCATGATTGCAGATCTATACATGTAATCAATTATTCTTGACTTTCTTTATTTCTAGTTCCAAAGATTGTTTTAGATAATTTATTAACTTTGTTTGCTACTCTTTTTTCTATTATTTTCATAAAAATCTTATAATCTATATTATTTAGTACTAATAGTCTTTAATTTGTTATATCCATTTTCTCCCTTCTTCTATATGAATTTCAATGCCACTAGGCATAACTTTTCATCATGTATACCTTTTTCAAACCATTCATTCATTATTTCTAAGAAATATTCTTTTTGCCATTCTTGCATGTTTTTATATGTTAAGTATTCAATTCCATCTATCCCTGTAGCTGATTCTACATTTACTGTCTTGAGTACATTTTCTAATTCTATTATTTAATCTTTTCTTCCATCCTTTTATTGTCTTCTTCAGTTAACTTGTTTAATTCCCATCTAAGTTTTAATCTAATATCGCTTATTGAGAATGTCTTTACTATATATTCTTTAATTGTTTTCATAATTTCTTCTTGTGTATTTTCTACATCCCCTTTTCCATCTTTTAATTCTCTCATTAGTCTTGTATTTTCTATAACCATTTTACTTAAGTATGGTACTACTTCTTTCTTTCTATGCAACAATTATCTTTGTTTAAGCAATCATTTTTTATTTTTTCCTTGATTCATTTCATAAAGCTTTCTTTTTCTATAAAGTGAATGAAAAAATACCGCAGCACACACAAAGAGTCTCCACGTGAAAAAACGTTCAAAATGTAGACAAAAACACTGGTAGACTCACCATGAAAATATTGTAAAGATGCTGAAAAATGGCCAAAAATCACACTGTCCAAAGGTGCTGAATAAAACAAACCTTCTTTATTCCGAGCAGCAGCTGCTTGGAATAAAGAAGGTTTGTTTTATTCAGCACCTTTGGACAGTGTGATTTTTGGGAATTTTTCAGCATCTTTACAATATTTTCGTGGTGAGTCTACCAGTGTTTTTGTCTACATTTTTCTATAAAGTCCTTACTATTACTTGCTATGATTTTGAATATTTGATTATGAGTTTCCTTCTATACATTGAAATCATGTAGACCTCAATTTTTGCCATTTTAATACGTCTTTTCTATATTTTACTTTCAAACTTGATCCACCAACTTGTTAAGTCTTTATAAAATGCTCTTGTACTTATGTGATATTGCCATAATTGTAGTATTATGTTTTTGCCTATTCATTCAATTCTGACTCATTGATTCTTTGTATTCCTTTGCCTATTTTTATGTAATTCATTTTTTCTTGTATCCCTATCCATATAGCTAAATGATCTGAAAATCCTGTGATTTTACATCCTTGATGTAATATAGTCAAACTGTCTGAAACTATAAAATAGTCAATTTAATTTCTTAAATTGCCTTTTTTGTATGTCTGATTCTTATTTTCCCATAAATACATTTTATTATATTTAATCATATCTAGAATTACTATAGCATCTGCTCCTTCTTTACATCTGTGTCTTAGATCACAAT